>NW_026886013.1:0-75671 GCF_032173495.1 Musca vetustissima
AATGTTGCATAGTGTAGCTTATCACAACAAATTTCTTTTTACAATTCTGTGCCTAGCAATTGTGCATTGCATAAACAATAGGAAATAAATTGAAATTTGAGAAAATATTTATTATAAACAATATTATTGAACACTTATTGTGTCGAATCGACGAAACTCATAGTTCGAAATCAGTTTCAATTTTAAAATCGGTTCGATACAACGCACCTTAATATAGCAACTCGGAATCAATAATTTTTTAGAGAAACAAATAAAAGCCAAACTTCTGGTGTTTTTAAAGCTACCTACTTGTACCCAGCGAGATCAGCAAAAGAAGTGCTTGCATTCCCAAAAACGCTGTGTACATAGCGTAGTTTTTAAAACATTTGGCAAAATCACCACCAAGGTGTAACCCCCTAAATTTTTTCAATAAAAAAGGGGGAAAGGGTCATAGTGAAGTGTTCTCAAAAAGTGTAGTTCAGTGTTTTGAAAAAAATTAGTTTAATATTTCTAGACTAAGGATCTCGGCTGTTAGAAATCCTTTGAAAGCAACTGTTGATTTTGAATTACCGCAACAAATCCAAAATTGCCGAATACTTCCTTTCCCCAAATACGAATGTCAAAGTCAGTTGGCGCTTTCTGGGATTTTAACATTGAAACTTCAATGTCGCCTAACGAAGGCTCTTGGCCATTGTGTTCATTTGTGTGTTAGTTATCGATTTGAAATATCTGAAACTATTTAAAATTGTACACAGTGTTTGCATAGTCATATTCAACTGATTTGGGGATTTTAGAAATACACCATAACTACAACCATTGTGTCCAATTTCAAAATAGTTTTCAAAAGTATCGGAAATAATTGAAGCAAATCTATTTTCTATTTCCTCGAATGAAACAGTCGTTTTCAGCGTTTTGCTGTAAAGCTTATCTAAACCTAGAAACAGCTGAAGTACGGTGATTCATTCCTGGAAATTGGAGAGCATTATAGAAGATTTCAAAATGAAAATTTGTGCTAATAGACTATGTGATACCCTTCACAACTTTGGACAAAGACATAAAAGTATAAAGATAGGACAATCGATACGTCAACAATTTCCAATAGATGGCTTTTCCTCTGTTGTTACGATATCATAACAACAGAGCAAACAATATTAAACGTTTTAAACGCTATATCGCAAGCTTACAAAATAAAAACAGATTTTTTGAGTACAGATCTCTGATTTTATTTATCTATATATATAAAAGAGCTTAGTGTTAAGTGAGTGGGTGAGTGAGTGAGTGACTGACAGATCATCGCCCAGACGAAACGGCTAAAGCTAGAAGCTTGAAATTTTGAGTGTGGGTTTTTGTTGGTGTGTAGGCGTGAGATAAGGCTGGGTTTTTGGAAATTCGAACTAGAAGGGTACGAAAAGTACTAAAATGTACCAAATATGGTACCCTTTGTATTAGGCGAACGGGAAGAGCTAGAATTCTGAAATTTGGAATGTGGGTCACTGATGGAAAGTTAGAAAGCTGTACAAAAGGGTTTTTGGAAATTCGTACTAGAACGGTACGAAAAGAACTAAAAAGTACTAAATGTCATACCATTTGTATTTGGCGAACCGGTAGAGCTAGAACTCTGAAATTTGGATTGGTGGTCGCTGAGTGTAGGATATATGTACCAAAGGGTTTTTTCAAATTCGAACTATAAATATCCGAAAAGTACTAAAATGTACATAATTTGGTACAATTTCGTAGCATGTGAATTGATGGAGCTAAAAACTTGAAATTTGGAATGCGTATTAGGGATGAGATGTAGAGTCTATTTAAGGAGATGGTTTTGAAAGCGTGTACTCATGTGTACGAAAAGTACTATATGATACTATATTTGGTACAAATTTAATTTGGAGATACAAATCGAGCTGGAATCCTGAAATTTGAAATTAACATTACCGTCGGAGTATAGGATTGGGAATGTACGTAGTTTTGGAATTTTTTTACCCAGTTTCAGTAATTTATATTCATGGGTACTAAATGGTACTAAATTTGGTACAATTTGAATTTTATGCGAACCAATAGAGCTAGAATCATGAAATTTGGAGTCAGGATCAGTGTTGGGGTGTAAGATCGAGATATGTAGGAAGTTTTAAAATTTTTTACTAATGTGTACTAAATTTGGTACAATTTGAATTGTGGGTGAACCGATAGAGTTGGAATCTTAAATCATGGATTTAGGATCACTCTGGGGGTGAAATTTTGGGTTAAGTGGGACGTTTTGGAAATTCGTACTACTGTGTACTAAATTTGGTACAATTTGAATTGTGAGTGAACCGAAAGAGTTGTAATCCTGAAAGTTGTATTTAGCATCTCTGTTTGGGGTAAGTAAGAAGTTTTCGAAATTCGAACTACTGTGTACTTAATATCGTACAATTTGAACTGTAGTTGAACCGATAGAGTTGGAATCCTGAAACTTGGATTTAGGATCACTGTGGGGGTGTAGGATTGGGATATTTAGGAAGTTTTGGAAATTGGTACTACTATGTACTAAATTTGGTACAATTTGAATTGTGGGTGAACCGATAGAGCTGGAATCCTGAAACTTTGAGTTAGGATCACTGAGGCGGTGTAGGATTGGGGTATGTAGGAAGTTTTGGAAATTCGTACTGCAGTGTACTAAATTTGGTACAAATTGAATTGTGAGTGAACCGATAGAGTTGTAATCCTGAAACTTGGATTTAGGGTCACTGTGGGGTTGTAGGGTTAGGGTAAGTAGGAGGTTTTGGAAATTCATACTACTGTGTACTAAATTTGGTACAATTTGGATTGTGAGTGAACCGATAGCGTTGGAATTCTGAAACTTGGAATTAGGATCACTGTGGAGTGTAGGCTTGGGTTAAGTAGGAAGTTTTGGAAATTCGTACTACAGTGTACGAAATTTGGTACAAATTGAATTGTGGATGAACCGATAGAGTTGGAATTCTGAAACTTGGATTTAGGATAACTGTGGGGGTGTGGGTTTAGTGAGAAGTATTGGAAATTCGTACTACTGTGTACTAAATTTAGTACATTTAAATTTGGAATCAATATGGGGGTGTAGGATCAGGGTATGCCGGAAGTTTTGTTGGAAGTAGAAGGATACGAAAAGTACTAAAATATACCAAATATGGTACCCTTTTTATTAGCGAACGGAAAGAGCTAAAATTCTGAAATTTGGAATGTTGGTCACTGATGGAAAGTTAGAAAGATATGCAAAAGGGTTTTTGGAAATTCGACATATAAGTGTACTAAAGGTACTAAACTTTGAATTTAGTTCCTATTGTATATATATTGAACATATATAGCTGAAATCTTGATATTTTAAATGGAATACATGTTGGGAAGTGGTGTTGATGTACGGAAATGGTTTAAGACATTCGTACTTATGTGTATAAAAAGTGTAAAATGGTACTAAATTCCGTACTATTTACCTTCAGTTGAGTGTGTAGAGATGGAATCTTGATAATCGGAATTAGCTTTAAAAAATCGTACTTATTTGTATGAAAAGTACTTAATTGGTACTAAATTTGGTGGAAGTTGGATTTAGGTGAACAGATAGAGCTGAAGTCTTCAAATTGGGAATTAAAATGACTGTTGGAGTATAGTCGTACTTTTTGGTACGAAAGGTATATATGGTACTAAATTTAGTACAATTTGGATGTTGATTGAAAGGATAGAACTGAAAACCTGAAATTTGGAATTAAGATTTCTGTTGTAGATTGAGCTATAGAGACATCTTTGGAAAATCGTATTTATGTGTACGAAAAGTACTAAACGGCACTAGATGGATTTGGGTGAACGGAGAGAGCTGGAAACCAATAATTTGGACTAATGGTTGATGTTTGAATATAGAATTGAGATATGGAAGCATGTCACCTACCTACTACTAAATAGTACTATATTTGGTACAACTTGATTACGTGTGAACGGATAGTGCTGGACTCCCGAATTGTTTAATTAAAATTACTGTTGGAGTGTAGGATTGACATAGTTTAGGAACAGTTTGAGTGCAGAATTGAGATATGTCGGTAATTTTTTAAAATTCGTCATTATGTGTACTAAATGGTAAAAAAAATTGTACAAGTTTGATTCGAGTTAACGGATAGAGATAGTAAACGTAAATTTGGAATTAAAATTACAAGATTAAGGAAGTATTGGAATTTCGTACTTATGGATACGAGAAGACCTAATTGGTACTAAATATGGTACAATTCTTTTTGTGTGGGCGGGAATCCTAATATTTGGACTTAAAAATAAGGTTGGAGTGTAGGATGAGGTAGTTTTAAAAATACGTAATTATCTGTACTAAATGGTGCTAAGTTTAGTACAATTTAGATTTGAGTGAAAGGATAGAGATGGATGGATTTGAAAATAAAATTACTCTTATAGCAAAGGATTGAGACAGTGTTGGAAATTCGAACTCATGAGTACGAAAAGTACTAAATATGGTACAATTTGGATCTATGTGAAGAGATAGTGCTGTTATCCTGAAATTAATGAATAAAATTACTGTTTCAGTGGGAAATTGAGGCAGTTTTAGAAACTCATACTTACGTCTACGAAAAATAATAAATGGTACAATTTGGATGTTGGTGAACGAATAGAGATGGAATCTTTAAATGTGGACCTAAGGTTGTTATTGGAGTGCATGACTGAGGTATTTTTGAAAATTTGTACTTTGGGTACGACAACCAAAAAATTTGGTACAATTTGGACTTTGGTGAACGGGTAGAACTCGAATCCTGAATGTTGCAACTTAGGTTACTCTGGGAGTGTAGGAAAAGTACAGAATGGTACCAAATATGGTACAGTTTAGTGAACAGATAGAGCTGAAATTCTTAAATTTGGACTTACGATTGAAAGCAGGTTTGGAATATTGAGATTGGTTTGGTTATGGGTACGAAAAGTGCGGAATGGTTTCACTCAGAGCTGAAATTCTTAAATTTGGACTATCTGAAAGAAGGATTGAGGTACATTTGGAAATTTGTACTTATGAGTACGAAAACCACTAAATTTGGAACAATTTGGACTATGGTGGAAGAAAATTCACTAAATTTGGAATAATTTGAATTTGGGTAACGGAGAGAGCTGGAAACCTAAAATTTAGAATGTTGGTCATTGACAGAGAGTTAGAAAGAAGGACCAAAGGGTTTTTGGTATTAAATTTAGTGGAGGTGACGGTATAGAGGTAGTCTTGAAAATGTAGAATTATGTGTTCGAAAAGTTCTAAATGGAATTACATGTGGAACCTGTACGTTTTTCCTAAAGTGTGGATTTCGGAAATTAGTGCTTATGTGTATGAAGAGTACTTAATGGTAATAAACTTGATATTAAATGTAGGGATAGAGGTGGAATTCAGAACTATACGTTTTTGCTAAAGTGTGGATTTCGGAAAATAGTGCTTATGTGTATGAAGAGTACTTAATGGTAATAAACTTGCTATTAAATGTAGGAATAGAGGTACATGTTAATATCTACAATAGCCTGGAACTAAATGTTTGAACCAATTACATGTACTTGGATTCTTTGGTGTGTGCATGAAATCGAGTCAGAACTATAGTACAACTAATTATACGGTATTCACGATTTCCATAAGAAATATTTTTTTATTCCCTTTCCGCATACGAATCCACGCCCTGTAGGATGGTCTTTGAAAAAATATTCTTTAAAAAATCCACGCCTTGTATGGGCCCCTGAAAAAAAATTCTTTAAAAAATCCACGACTTGTAGGATGGTCTTTGAAAAAATATTCTTTAAAAAATCCACGCCTTGCAGGATGGTCTTTGAAAAAATATTCTTTAAAAAATCCACGCCTTGTAGGATGGTCTTTGAAAAAATATTCTTTAAAAAATCCACGCCTTGTATGGGCCCCTGAAAAAAAATTCTTTAAAAAATCCACGGCTTGTAGGATGGTCTTTGAAAAAATTATCTTTAAAAAATCCACGGCTTGTAGGATGGTCTTTGAAAAAATTATCTTTAAAAAATCCACGGCTTGTAGGATGGTCTTTGAAAAAATTATCTTTAAAAAATCCACGGCTTGTAGGATGGTCTTTGAAAAAATTATCTTTAAAAAATCCACGGCTTGTAGGATGGTCATTGAAAAAATTATCTTTAAAAAATCCACGGCTTGTAGGATGGTCTTTGAAAAAATTATCTTTAAAAAATCCACGGCTTGTAGGATGGTCTTTGAAAAAATTATCTTTAAAAAATCCACGGCTTGTAGGATGGTCTTTGAAAATATTATCTTTAAAAAATCCACGGCTTGTAGGATGGTCTTTGAAAATATTATCTTTAAAAAATCCACGCCTTGCAGGATGGTCTTTGAAAAAATATTCTTTAAAAAATCCACGCCTTGTAAGATGGTCTTTGAAAAAATATTCTTTAAAAAATCCACGCCTTGCAGGATGGACTTTGAAAAAATATTCTTTAAAAAATCCACGCCTTGTAGGATGGTCTTTGAAAAAATATTCTTTAAAAAATCCACGCCGTGCAGGATGGACTTTGAAAAAATATTCTTTAAAAAATCCACGCCTTGTAGGATGGTCTTTGAAAAAATATTCTTTAAAAAATCCACGCCTTGTATGGGCCCCTGAAAAAATATTCTTTAAAAAATCCACGCCTTGTATGGGCCCCTGAAAAAATATTCTTTAAAAAATCCACGCCTTGTATGGGCCCCTGAAAAAATATTCTTTAAAAAATCCACGCCTTGTATGGGCCCCTGAAATAATATTCTTTAAAAAATCCACGCCTTGTATGGGCCCCTGAAAAAATATTCTTTAAAAAATCCACGCCTTGTATGGGCCCCTGAAAAAATATTCTTTAAAAAATCCACGCCTTGTATGGGCCCCTGAAAAAATATTCTTTAAAAAATCCACGCCTTGTATGGGCCCCTGAAAAAATATTCTTTAAAAAATCCACGCCTTGTATGGGCCCCTGAAAAAAATATTCTTTAAAAATCCACGCCTTGTATGGCCCCCTGAAAAAATATTCTTTAAAAAATCCACGCCTTGTAGGATGGTCTTTGAAAAAATATTCTTAAAAAAATCCACGCCTTGTATGGGCCCCTGAAAAAAATATTCTTTAAAAAATCCACGCCTTGTATGGGCCCCTGAAAAAAATATTCTTTAAAAAATCCACGCCTTGTAGGATGGTCTTTGAAAAAATATTCTTTAAAAAATCCACGCCTTGTAGGATGGTCTTTGAAAAAATATTCTTTAAAAAATCCACGCCTTGTAGGATGGTCTTTGAAAAAATATTCTTTAAAAAATCCACGCCTTGTAGGATGGTCTTTGAAAAAATATTCTTTAAAAAATCCACGCCTTGTAGGATGGTCTTTGAAAAAATATTCTTTAAAAAATCCACGCCTTGTAGGATGGTCTTTGAAAAAATATTCTTTAAAAAATCCACGCCTTGTAGGATGGTCTTTGAAAAAATATTCTTTAAAAAATCCACGCCTTGTAGGATGGTCTTTGAAAAAATATTCTTTAAAAAATCCACGCCTTGTAGGATGGTCTTTGAAAAAATATTCTTTAAAAAATCCACGCCTTGTATGGGCCCCTGAAAAATATTTTTTTAAAAAATCCACGCCTTGTAGGATGGTCTTTGAAAAAATATTCTTTAAAAAATCCACGCCTTATGGCACAGATGGTTTTTGAAGAAATATTCTTTAAAAAATCCACGCCTTGTAGGATGGTCTTTGAAAAAATATTCTTTAAAAAATCCACGCCTTGTAGGATGGTCTTTGAAAAAATATTCTTTAAAAAATCCACGCCTTGTATGGCCTTTGAAAAAATATTCTGTAATAAATCCACGCCTGTATGGCCTTTGAAAAAATATTCTGTAATAAATCCACGCCTGTATGGCCTTTGAAAAAATATTCTGTAATAAATCCACGCCTGTATGGCCTTTGAAAAAATATTCTTTAAAAAATCCACGCCTTGTATGGCCTTTGAAAAAATATTCTTTAAAAAATCCACGCCTTGTATGGCCTTTGAAAAAATATTCTTTAAAAAATCCACGCCTTGTATGGCCTTTGAAAAAATATTCTTTAAAAAATCCACGCCTTGTAGGATGGTCTTTGAAAAAATATTCTTTAAAAAATCCACGCCTTGTAGGATGGTCTTTGAAGAAATATTCTTTAAAAAATCCACGCCTTGTAGGATGGTCTTTGAAGAAATATTCTTTAAAAAATCCACGCCTTGTAGGATGGTCTTTGAAAAAATATTCTTTAAAAAATCCACGCCTTGTAGGATGGTCTTTGAAAAAATATTCTTTAAAAAATCCACGCCTTGTATGACCTTTGAAAAAATATTCGTTAAAAAATCCACGCCTTGTATGACCTTTGAAAAAATATTCTTTAAAAATCCACGCCTTGTATGACCTTTGAAAAAATATTCTTTAAAAAATCCACGCCTTGTATGGGCCCCTGAAAAAATATTCTTTAAAAAATCCACGCCTTGTATGGGCCCCTGAAAAAATATTCTTTAAAAAATCCACGCCCTGTAGGATGGTCCTTGAAAAAATATTCTTTAAAAAATCCACGCCTTGTATGGGCCCCTGAAAAAATATTCTTTAAAAAATCCACGCCTTGTATGACCTTTGAAAAAATATTCTTTAAAAATCCACGCCTTGTATGACCTTTGAAAAAATATTCTTTAAAAAATCCACGCCTTGTATGGGCCCCTGAAAAAATATTCTTTAAAAAAACCACGCCTTGTATGGGCCCCTGAAAAAATATTCTTTAAAAAAACCACGCCTTGTATGGGCCCCTGAAAAAATATTCTTTAAAAATCCACGCCTTGTATGGCCCCCTGAAAAAATATTCTTTAAAAAATCCACGCCTTGTAGGATGGTCTTTGAAAAAATATTCTTAAAAAAATCCACGCCTTGTATGGGCCCCTGAAAAAAATATTCTTTAAAAAATCCACGCCTTGTATGGCCCCCTGAAAAAATATTCTTTAAAAAATCCACGCCTTGTAGGATGGTCTTTGAAAAAATATTCTTTAAAAAATCCACGCCTTGTAGGATGGTCTTTGAAAAAATATTCTTTAAAAAATCCACGCCTTGTAGGATGGTCTTTGAAAAAATATTCTTTAAAAAATCCACGCCTTGTAGGATGGTCTTTGAAAAAATATTCTTTAAAAAATCCACGCCTTGTAGGATGGTCTTTGAAAAAATATTCTTTAAAAAATCCACGCCTTGTAGGATGGTCTTTGAAAAAATATTCTTTAAAAAATCCACGCCTTGTAGGATGGTCTTTGAAAAAATATTCTTTAAAAAATCCACGCCTTGTAGGATGGTCTTTGAAGAAATATTCTTTAAAAAATCCACGCCTTGTAGGATGGTCTTTGAAGAAATATTCTTTAAAAAATCCACGCCTTGTATGACCTTTGAAAAAATATTCGTTAAAAAATCCACGCCTTGTATGACCTTTGAAAAAATATTCTTTAAAAATCCACGCCTTGTATGACCTTTGAAAAAATATTCTTTAAAAAATCCACGCCTTGTATGGGCCCCTGAAAAAATATTCTTTAAAAAATCCACGCCTTGTATGGGCCCCTGAAAAAATATTCTTTAAAAAATCCACGCCCTGTAGGATGGTCCTTGAAAAAATATTCTTTAAAAAATCCCCGCCTTGTATGGGCCCCTGAAAAAATATTCTTTAAAAAATCCACGCCTTGTATGACCTTTGAAAAAATATTCTTTAAAAATCCACGCCTTGTATGACCTTTGAAAAAATATTCTTTAAAAAATCCACGCCTTGTATGGGCCCCTGAAAAAATATTCTTTAAAAAATCCACGCCTTGTTGGATGGTCTTTGAAAAAATATTCTTTAAAAAATCCACGCCTTGTTGGATGGTCTTTGAAAAAATATTCTTTAAAAAATCCACGCCTTGTATGACCTTTGAAAAAATATTCTTTAAAAAATCCACGCCTTGTAGGATGGTCTTTGAAAAAATATTCTTTAAAAAATCCACGGCTTGTAGGATGGTCTTTGAAAAAATATTCTTTAAAAAATCCACGCCTTGTAGGATGGTCTTTGAAAAAATATTCTTTAAAAAATCCACGGCTTGTAGGATGGTCTTTGAAAAAATATTCTTTAAAAAATCCACGCCTTGTAGGATGGTCTTTGAAAAAATATTCTTTAAAAAATCCACGCCCTGCAGGATGGTCTTTGAAAAAATATTCTTTAAAAAATCCACGCCTTATATGGGCCCCTGAAAAAATATTCTTTAAAAAATCCAGGCCCTGTAGGATGGTCTTTGAAAAAATATTCTTTAAAAAATCCACGCCTTGTAAGATGGACTTTGAAAAAATATTCTTTAAAAAATCCACGCCTTGTAGGATGGTCTTTGAAAAAATATTCTTTAAAAAATCCACGCCTGGTAGGATGGTCTTTGAAAAAATATTCTTTAAAAAATCCACGCCTTGTAGGATGGTCTTTGAAAAAATATTCTTTAAAAAATCCACGCCTTGTAGGATGGTCTTTGAAAAAATATTCTTTAAAAAATCCACGCCTTGTAGGATGGTCTTTGAAAAAATATTCTTTAAAAAATCCACGCCTTGTAAGATGGACTTTGAAAAAATATTCTTTAAAAAATCCACGCCTTGTAGGATGGTCTTTGAAAAAATATTCTTTAAAAAATCCACGCCTTGTAGGATGGTCGTTTAAAAAATATTCTTTAAAAAATCCACGCCTTGTAAGATGGTCTTTGAAAAAATATTCTTTAAAAAATCCACGCCTTGTAGGATGGTCTTTGAAAAAATATTCTTTAAAAAATCCACGCCTTGTAAGATGGACTTTGAAAAAATATTCTTTAAAAAATCCACGCCTTGTAGGATGGTCTTTGAAAAAATATTCTTTAAAAAATCCACGCCTTGTAGGATGGTCTTTGAAAAAATATTCTTTAAAAAATCCACGCCTTGTAAGATGGTCTTTGAAAAAATATTCTTTAAAAAATCCACGCCTTGTATGGTCTTTGAAAAAAATATTCTTTAAAAAATCCACGCCTTGTAGGATGGTCTTTGAAAAAATATTCTTTAAAAAGTCCACGCCTTATATGGTCTTTGTAAAAATATTCTTTAAAAAATCCACGCCTTATATGGTCTTTGTAAAAATATTCTTTAAAAAATCCACGCCTTGTAGGATGGTCTTTGAAAAAATATTCTTTAAAAAATCAATGCCTTGTAGGATGGTCTTTCGTGTAACCACCATTTACACAAAATTGAACGAAAAAATATATAAGACCTATATCAAAACCTGAACCGATTTCAACAAACCTTGGTGCAGTTTGGTGCATCCATTACATAAAATCCGATGAAAATATATATGGGAGCTATATCTAAATCTGAACCGATTTCAACAAAACTTCGCATACATTAAGCTGGTCCTAATTTAGTAATCTGTGCAACATTTTGTGCCAGTCGGACTAATATTGGGAGTTTGGTGCATCATTCACACAAAATCTGATGAACAATATATGGGAGCTATATCTAAATCTGAACCGATTTTCTTCAATTTCAATAGGGTTCGTCCTTGGGCCAAATAAGTGAACTGTGCCAAACTGCATCCCCTGAAAAAATATTCTTTAAAAAATCCACGCCTTGTTTGGGTCTTCCAAAAAATATTCTTTAAAAAATCCTCGCCTTGTTTGGCCTTTGAGAAAATATTGTTTAAAAAATCCTCGCCTTGTTTGGCCTTTGAGAAAATATTGTTTAAAAAATCCTCGCCTTGTTTGGCCTTTGAGAAAATATTGTTTAAAAAATCCTCGCCTTGTATGGCCTTTGAGAAAATATTGTTTAAAAAATCCTCGCCTTGTTTGGCCTTTGAGAAAATATTGTTTAAAAAATCCACGCCTTATATGGGCCCCTGAAAAAATATTCTTTAAAAAATCGACGCCTTGTATGGGCCCCTGAAAAAATATTCTTTAAAAAATCCACGCCTTGTATGGGCCCCTGAAAAAATATTCTTTAAAAAATCCACGGCTTGTAGGATGGTCTTTGAAAAAATATTCTTTAAAAAAATCCACGCCTTGTAGGATGGTCTTTGAAAAAATATTCTTTAAAAAATCCACGGCTTGTAGGATGGTCTTTGAAAAAATATTCTTTAAAAAATCCACGCCTTGTAGGATGGTCTTTGAAAAAATATTCTTTAAAAAATCCACGGCTTGTAGGATGGTCTTTGAAAAAATATTCTTTAAAAAATCCACGCCTTGTAGGATGGTCTTTGAAAAAATATTCTTTAAAAAATCCACGCCCTGCAGGATGGTCTTTGAAAAAATATTCTTTAAAAAATCCACGCCTTATATGGGCCCCTGAAAAAATATTCTTTAAAAAATCCAGGCCCTGTAGGATGGTCTTTGAAAAAATATTCTTTAAAAAATCCACGCCTTGTAAGATGGACTTTGAAAAAATATTCTTTAAAAAATCCACGCCTTGTAGGATGGTCTTTGAAAAAATATTCTTTAAAAAATCCACGCCTGGTAGGATGGTCTTTGAAAAAATATTCTTTAAAAAATCCACGCCTTGTAGGATGGTCTTTGAAAAAATATTCTTTAAAAAATCCACGCCTTGTAGGATGGTCTTTGAAAAAATATTCTTTAAAAAATCCACGCCTTGTAGGATGGTCTTTGAAAAAATATTCTTTAAAAAATCCACGCCTTGTAAGATGGACTTTGAAAAAATATTCTTTAAAAAATCCACGCCTTGTAGGATGGTCTTTGAAAAAATATTCTTTAAAAAATCCACGCCTTGTAGGATGGTCTTTGAAAAAATATTCTTTAAAAAGTCTACGCCTTGAAAAAAGTTTCTTTAAAAAATTTACGCCTTGAAAAAATATTCTTTAAAAAATCTACGCCTTGTAAAAATATTCTTTAAAAAATCCACGCCTTGTAGGATGGTCTTTGAAAAAATATTCTTTAAAAAATCAATGCCTTGTAGGATGGTCTTTGAAAAAATATTCTTTAAAAAATCCACGCCTTGTTTGGCCTTTGAGAAAATATTCTTTAAAAAATCCACGCCTTGTATGGGTCCCTGAAAAAATATTCTTTAAAAAACCTACGCCCTGTATGGGTCCTGAAAAATATTTATTAAAAAGTGCACGACTTGTATTGGTCCTTTAAAAAATATTTAAAAAAAATTATTCTTTAAAAAATTCACGATGTTTATGTGGCTTTGATCTTTTTTTACTTAAAAAACCCACTCTCTAATAGACTTACCTAGTTTGCAAAATTGTCTCAGTATGATTGTTTGTGAATTTAGTCTATAAACTCGCATGTCGGTGTGGCTTTGTAATCAATCAAATGTCATATTTGGCCAATAGAAAATCATTCATCAATCCAAATTTCAATTGAATTGTAATGAAAATGCAAACAAATATTGAAAAAATGTTCAAAATCAAACAAAAGTGGTTGTAACGCACAAGGCGGTTTATCACAAAGTGACTTTATTAGGCGGCAAGATTAAAATATTTTTTTTATTTTTGTCAAAACAGTGTACATTCAAAAAATTGTGGGTTGATCCTGTAAGGTTAGTTTTTATTACCAATTATTTGAAACGAAAAATTAAAAAAAAAAATTGCAGCCTTAAATATTGAATGAATGATTGAATTGCTGCATGTAAGTCATTTGAATCACTACATAATAGTCATCTAAGTAGTAGTGGTGCAGGGTCGTTACCACTGACCTTAGACCATTTATTCTTCTTATAATGGCATGTCTGAAAAGTAGACATTTTGTCTATACGTTTTCATTATTTTTCCGTTCATCTATTTTCTTAGATGAAGTGCTGCAATAACTTAATGCCAAATGGGACACATTATGAATGATGGTCTTGCCAGCATTAGGCTGGTTACAGTAATTCGAAACATATATCTTCAAAAGTTGTTGAAATTTTCACTTGACATTTTATGCAGACATTTTTGAGAAGTTTTAGGTTTAATATGATAATATTAATATTTTTAGATATAGCTACCATATATATTTTCGTCCGATTTAATGTAAATTGTGCACTTGGCACACAATTTTGTACAATGTACTGAAGTTAACCTCACTTGTGTCGGTTCAGATTTACTTATAGCTCTTATATAAGTAAATCTCGTCCGATTTTAAGTAGTCGGTTAACATACCTGTAGATAAAGATTACATATTTAAATTCGTTCAATTTCATGTCAATGTTCCTTCGAAAAATATTCTGAAGAAAATCGCCTCAATGGCACCATAAATTCCTATATTCACTTGGACTTCTAGGAGAAGAATTTCGGAAATGTTTCACGTCGTGACTTAAGTTCTATATACCGGCTTCATTTTATTTTATGAATACTACTTTCAAATCGAAGTGTAATTTAGTATTTTCTCCTGATGGAAAATTTGTACATACATATTTTCTATGCCCATTTTGTTTTTAATATGACTATAAGATTGGTTTTCTCTAAAGATTTCTCGTTCTCAATGAGCACCAGAACTCTAAATCTGAAGGCCCCACTGAATTTAAGATCCTGTTGAAGTGACTGTAATTTGACAATCAAGTCCAAGCTGAAATATTTCGTGCTATACAATTAGTTTATCAAACTCAATATTATTTAGGCGTTGATAAGGTTCGTAGTGGTGGATCTAAAAAATCATGAAGCTAAGTCCAGATGCTCTGACACCAGCTCTTCAAATGATTCCTTCTGACCCAGCATTACATTTGAGACACGTTTTCTATCATATGTTCCTGTAATTTGCTATTCCGTTTTTTTGGAGTGCGAAAAAAATTTAGAAAAATGCCGGAATAGTTACATTTTTGCGCCCGTATAAAGGTTCTGTCCAGTGCTTGGTGCTTCCAAAGTTTTAGCTGCTTTCTACAGCCGAAGTGGCGGCAATTTGGTATTCATAATTAAATAGGTTTACATATGATAAAGATAGGTCCATTTATCGACATAGCCCCCATATACGAATCCAGATCCATTATTGGCATTTTAAATATTTTAACCCTGTTTTCTTGACATAAACCTAAAGGGATCGCTTCATTTTCGATATTTTTAAGATGGTATTCGCATTTTAACACTGAAATGGCTGTAACAATGTATTGAGGACAGGACCAAATTTTGCTTTAGCCCCTCATAAAGGTCCCGACCTATGGTAGTTAATTTGAAGGTTATATCAGCATTTTACCAATTTTCCAAAATCTGTTCATGTTTTGATACAACCCGCATAAATGTTCCCGTCCAATACTCGATATTTTAAAGAATTTCGCCGCATTTTATTATCGAAATGGCTATAATTTGGTATTCCGAGTTTTTGAATGATATATCAGGTGTATTTTAAAGACCCTATGCAATGGTCACGCCTTATTTTCGGAACTGCGTTGGCAATAATTTCTTTCCGCGGTTTGGAGGCCAGTTAAAAGTCCCGCCTTGGAATTTTCCCACCAAAGTGGCTCTAATTTGGAATTCCGGATTTTTGAAGGTTTGAAAACAACTTTGGAAAAAATTTCGATACAGATTCATTATACCCTTCAGCACACTATGGTACAGGGTATTATGTCTTTGTGCATATGTTTGTAACAGGCAAAAAGAAACGAGATAGACTCATGGTTCCTTTTGAGAATATGCATAGAATCACTTTTTAAGTCGATTTATGCATGTCCGTCCGTCCGCCTGTCTGTCCATGTTAAATTGTAAACAAAGTACAGGTCGCATTTATAATCCGAATTGGATGAAATTTGTCACTTATTTGCCCCAGGGACGAACCCTATTGAAATTGGGAAAAATCGGTTTACATTTAGATATAGTTCCCATATATATTTTCGTCCGATTTAAGGTAAATCGTGATGTGTGTCAAGTTTACTGAAAATCGGTTCAGATTTGGATATAGCTGCCATATATATTTCCGTCCGATTTAAGGTAAATGGTGTACCAAAGTACCTATATATCTTTCGATTTGCACGAAATTTTGCATGGGGTACTGAATAAAGTCTAGAGTGATTTGTTGTAGGTTTCGTGAAAATCGGTTCAGATTTAGATATAGCTCCCATATATATCTTCGTCCGATTTAAGGTAAATGGTGTACCAAAGTCCCTATATACCATTCGATTTGCACGAAAATTGGCACAGCGTAATGAATTAGGTCTAGAATGATGTGTGTAAAATTTCATAAAAATCGGTTCAGATTTAGATATAGCTCCCATATATATCTTCGTCCGATTTAAGGTAAATTGTGTACCAAAGCCCCTATATATATTTCGATTTGCACGAAATTTGGCACAGGGTAATGAATAAGGTCTAGAATGATGTATGCCAAGTTTCGTGAAAATCGGTTCAGATTTAGATATAGCTCCCATATATATCTTCGTCCGTTTTAAGGTAAATTGTGTACAAAAGTCCCTATATATCTTTCGATTTGCACGAAATTTGGCACAGCGTAATGAATTAGGTCTAGAATGATGTATGCTAAGTTTCGTGAAAATCGGTTCAGATTCAGATATAGCTTCCATATATATTTTCGTCCGATTTAAGGTAAATTGTGTACCAAAGACCCTATATATCTTTCGATTTGCACGAAATTGGGCATAGTTTACTGACATTTGAAACTGTAATAATTTGTGCTAAGTTTCATGAAAATCGGTTTAGATTTAGATATAGCTCCCATATATATTTTCGCCCGATTGTAGATAATTGGTGCACCAAAGTCCCTGGAAATCTTTTCATTTGCACGAATTTTGGCATAGCGTACTGAATTAAGTCTAGAATGATGTTGCAAAGTTTCGTGAAAATCGGTTCAGATTTAGATATAGCTCCCATATATATTTTCGTCCGATTTTATGTAATTGGTGCACCAAAGTCCCTATATATCTTTCGATTTGCACGAATTTTGGTATAGGGTACGTTGGTCAGCTAAGTACTTCGCGTTGTTACAAGAGACATTTGGGTTTGAAAGGTTTTTTGTATAGAAGCAATAGCTTCTGGGGAGAATATCCCAACAGAAAACTAAGGGAACTTATGAGGATCAGTGGCGTGATTCGAAACTATAGTCTTCCCTGCCTTACCCCTCGGCAATCAATGCCATACATTCCTCACTAATAAATAGTTCTTTTTTATAAAAACAAAATACAAATGGTATCCCAAATAAACCGCCAACACTACTGAAGTACTGAATTAAGTCTAAAATTATGTTGCTAAGCTGGATACATATGTAGAATATACCCAAAGTGGTGAAGGGTATCATATTGTCGGCCCAGCCCGACTTTACTACTTTCCTTACTGGTTTTTCATATATAGTAGTCCTAACCTATTTTCAGTATTTTGAATCGCATTTGACATTTCGAATTTCTGATGAATAAAAATTGCCTACCACAAAATGTTCAATATACATTTTCGGTATGTTGAAGTTTCCAGTTCAGTTTTCCAGCATTGGTATCTGTAGTTTAGTATTTAATCGTCTGACATAGCCCCAATAAAAGATCCCAACCTATTTATATTATAGAATTTTTAATGGTATATTTTTATGAATTTATATTTACATTATCTTTACCAGTTGTGGACTCCACTGCTCATTCCGTTGAAAAAAACGGCAAACCTACCCATTATTGTAGGCGTTTTGATGGCATTATTGTTGCGTCAAATCAATAAAATTGATTTATGCCTTCGGTGATAGGCACACAACTTCTTAAGGTGTTACTGGCATCACGCTACCCAAAGCTATGCTGGTTTGGCATGGCATACCCAACAAAGAAACCAAAATAAAAGTATTGGCAATTCATTTATGTCATTCAAAACAATGAAAATATTTCCACAGAGAAAAGGTCAATATGGGACAATGGGGAGGTTGAGCTCTTTTTTTTCGCAAAAATTGAGAAAATAAAAATAATGATTCTGCAGTGACTCCAAATATGTAACATGAATTAAATTAAAAGCTAAGCTCGTTATGGATGTTGTTTAGTTTATTAAAAAAATTTTTGACTATTTTGTATGTAAGTGTGAATGTGTTTTTTTATTCATTCATATTAACATCATGGCCATGATGAAGCTGCTCCAAAAGATCAAACATAGAAAATAATGGGTTCACAGAAAAAAAATGTTCAAATATTTTTTTCAATACCTCATAAAGAAAATTGGTTATTGTTTGTGGATTTTTGTTGTTTTTTTTTTGCCATGTGTCTGGGTGCTGAGATTTTAGCTTTTGTTTTTCCCGCTGCTATTTTTGTCCTCTTCTTATTTTTTTCCTCCCTACCATGTTGAACTTTATTTGAAATTATTGCATTTGGTTTAAAGGTTGTGTTGTTGCTGTTTTTCTGCTTCATCTTCTCGACGTAATGGCTTGTATCGTTTGCTACCAAACCCATGCTAAGCCCACCAAAATCGAAAATTCAGACAATTTTCAGAGTCTAAAGAAGGTCATATGTGTTCCATAGTTATATTTATATAACTGTCTGTTTGTATGTCTGTCGTATATTGCATTTATTGTTTTTGAATATTTTTTTTGTTTTTGTAAATGACTTTTTGACTACCGTTGCCATTTATTAACGTAAATTATTTCTACACGGTTAGGGTTTTTTATTGCTCTTCTTAATAATGGGAATTTCTTGTTAAATTTTTATTTCTTGTTTATGAATGAAATATTTTATTGTTGTTGTATTCAACATTAAATTGCAACGACATTTTATTACATATTTTATGTGCTGAAATATGTTGAGGTAGGGTCTGCTTTACTTCCGCTGGGTTTAATTTTAGTTTTGAAATTAATGCCCAACCACTATTTTTGTTAATTTTTTCAAAGCCAAACAATGCGTGGATTTATTAATATTTTTTAAAGGCCAAACAAGGCTTGGATTTTTTAAAGTAGATTTTTTCAAAGTCCAAACAAGGCGTGGATTTTTTAAAGTACAATTTTTCAAAATCCAAACAAGGCGTGTATTTTTTAAAGTACAATTTTTCAAAATCCAAACAAGGCGTGGATTTTTTAAAGTACAATTTTTCAAAATTCAAACAAGGCGTGGATTTTTTAAAGTACAATTTTTCAAAATCCAAACAAGGCGTGGATTTTTTAAAGTACAATTTTTCAAAATCCAAACAAGGCGTGGATTTTTTAAAGTACAATTTTCAAAATCCAAACAAGGCGTGGATTTTTTAAAGTACAATTTTTCAAAATCCAAACAAGGCGTGGATTTTTTAAAGTACAATTTTTCAAAATCCAAACAAGGCGTGGATTTTTTAAAGTACAATTTTTCAAAATCCAAACAAGGCGTGGATTTTTTAAAGTACAATTTTTCAAAATCCAAACAAGGCGTGGATTTTTTAAAGTACAATTTTTCAAAATCCAAACAAGGCGTGGATTTTTTAAAGTACAATTTTTCAAAATCCAAACAAGGCGTGGATTTTTTAAAGTACAATTTTTCAAAATCCAAACAAGGCGTGGATTTTTTAAAGTACAATTTTTCAAAATCCAAACAAGGCGTGGATTTTTTAAAGTACAATTTTTCAAAATCCAAACAAGGCGTGGATTTTTTAAAGTACAATTTTTCAAAATCCAAACAAGGCGTGGATTTTTTAAAGTACAATTTTTCAAAATCCAAACAAGGCTTGGTTTTTTTTTAAAGTACAATTTTTCAAAATCCAAACAAGGCGTGGATTTTTTAAAGTACAATTTTTCAAAATCCAAACAAGGCGTGGATTTTTTAAAGTACAATTTTTCAAAATCCAAACAAGGCGTGGATTTTTTAAAGTACAATTTTTCAAAATCCAAACAAGGCGTGGATTTTTTAAAGTACAATTTTTCAAAATCCAAACAAGGCGTGGATTTTTTAAAGTACAATTTTTCAAAATCCAAACAAGGCGTGGATTTTTTAAAGTACAATTTTTCAAAATCCAAACAAGGCGTGGATTTTTTAAAGTACAATTTTTCAAAATCCAAACAAGGCGTGGATTTTTTAAAGTACAATTTTTCAAAATCCAAACAAGGCGTGGATTTTTTAAAGTACAATTTTTCAAAATCCAAACAAGGCGTGGATTTTTTAAAGTACAATTTTTCAAAATCCAAACAAGGCGTGGATTTTTTAAAGTACAATTTTTCAAAATCCAAACAAGGCGTGGATTTTTTAAAGTACAATTTTTCAAAATCCAAACAAGGCGTGGATTTTTTAAAGTACAATTTTTCAAAATCCAAACAAGGCGTGGATTTTTTAAAGTACAATTTTTCAAAATCCAAACAAGGCGTGGATTTTTTAAAGTACAATTTTTCAAAATCCAAATTGTTTAAAGAATATTTTTTCAAAGACCATCCAACAAGGCGTGGATTTTTATACCATTCACCACACTGTGGTACAGGGTATTATGTCTTTGTGCATATGGAATCGAGATAGACCCAAGGTTCCTTTTGAGAATATGCATAGAATCACCTTCTAAGCCGATATTACGCATGCCCATCTGTCCGTCCGCCCGTTAAATTGTAAACAAGGTACAGGACACATTTATTATTCGAATTTCATGAAATTTGGCACAGCTTATTCATTTAGCCCAATGACCTATTGAAATGGAACCCTATTGAAATTGGGAAAAATCGGTTCAGATTTATATATAGCACCCATATATATATTTTCATCCGATTTAAGGTAAATGGTGCACCAAAGTCCCCAAATAGCTTTCGATTTGAACGAAATTTGGCACAGCGTACTGAATTAAGCCTAGAATGTTGTGTGCTAAGTTTCGTGAAAATCGGTTCAGATTTAGATATAGCTCCCATATATATTTTCCTCCGATTTAAGTCAAATGGTGCACCAAATTGCAGAAAGAGATGAGTATGTCCCTTCGAGGGAACTATGACATGCAATTGTAAGGATACATATCGACGCCTCCGAACCATAGTATGCTAAGTCGACTTAGCATGTTTAGATACTACGGTCCTTAATTTAAATTCACTGAAATTTTTGTAATCATCGGCCAATCCAAACCAAAGTTATAAGCAAAAATGTACTTAGCATGGCACGTACGATTAAAGAAACATCCATACTTTGAAAGCTTCTACTGAAAAACTCACTTTTCAGACTTAGCATACTATGGTTCGGAGGCGTCGATATGTACAATATACCCAAGTGGTGAAGGGTATCCTTACTGGTTTAAAGAATATTTTTTTCAAAGACCATCCAACAAGGCGTGGATTTATTTCATTTTTATTTATCATTTTTTATTTATTTTATGTGTGTATGTATGTTCACTTACCAATGGTAATAAAACAAACCATAAAATATTGTGTTAATTGCTTTGTCATGAAACGGCAACATTTAATTAGTTTGATGTTAAATCCAAGTAGGAAGATTGCAATAAAAAAATAGAGGAAATGACCTAGGGCGATTTTTGGTTTACACATTTTTGGGTGATTCGCCTCATAATTTCAAAACAAATACCAACTGTGACAGCTATGCTAAAAAATCATTGATATCAGCGTGTCCATCTCGTATTGAATGCCGTTTGAAACAAGAAATTGTTCAAAGACAGCGAAACTCATTTGAATATGGCAATAAAATATCACATTTATACATACGTACATGTGCACATGCCATTTGCGATACTATTTTAAGTGTTTTTTTTTGGTTTGTCTACAATCCAAAAAAATAGTTGAAATACTAAAATAAATTTATGTCACAAAATATTTATGCTTCAGAAAATATTATTTAAAAGATCCACGCCTATATTTATGCTTCAAAAAATATTATTTAAAATATCCACGCCTATATTTATGCTTCAAAAAATATTATTTAAAAGAACCACGCCTATATTTATGCTTCAAAAAATATTATTTAAATATCCAAGCCTATATTTATGCTTCAAAAAATATTATTTAAAAGAACCACGCCTATATTTATGCTTCAAAAACTATTATTCAAAAAATATGATTTAAAAGATCCACGCCTATATTTATGCTGCAAAAATATTATTTAAAATATCCACGCCTATATTTATGCTGCAAAAATATTATTTAAAATATCCACGCCTACATTTATGCTTCAAAAAATATTATTTAAAATATCCACGCCTATATTTATGCTTCAAAAAATATTATTTAAAAATCCACGCCTTCTTCAAAAAATATTATTTAAAAATCCACGCCTTCTTCAAAAAATATGATTTAAAAATCCACGCCTTCTTAAAATAATATGTTTTAAAAATCCACGCCTTCTTCAAAAAATATGATTTAAAAATCCACGTCTTCTTCAAAAAATATGATTTAAAAATCCAAGCCTATATTTATGCTTCAAAAAATATGATTTAAAAATCCACGCCTTCTTCAAAAAATATGATTAAAAAATCCACGCCTTCTTCAAAAAATATGATTAAAAAATCCACGCCTTCTTCAAAAAATATGATTAAAAAATCCACGCCTTCTTCAAAAAATATGATTAAAAAATCCACGCCTTCTTCAAAAAATATGATTAAAAAATCCACGCCTTCTTCAAAAAATATGATTAAAAAATCCACGCCTTCTTCAAAAAATATGATTAAAAAATCCACGCCTTCTTCAAAAAATATGATTAAAAAATCCACGCCTTCTTCAAAAAATATGATTTAAAAATCCACGCCTTCTTCAAAAAATATGATTAAAAAATCCACGCCTTCTTCAAAAAATATGATTTAAAAATCCACGCCTTCTTCAAAAAATCTGATTTAAAAATCCACGCCTATATTTATGCTTCAAAAAATCGGATTTAAAAATCCACGCCTATATTTATGCTTGAAAAAATATCAATTAAAAATCCACGCCTATGCTTCAAAAAATATTTTTTATACCATCAGAATATGCTTGATTTTTTTTATATTTTCAAATCACGATTTTCCTTATCTCCATTGTATCAAATTCTATTTATCATTGTAATAAAATTAATTGCAACAAAATAATTTAACAAATCTTATTGTCTATTATCTGTAAAAAAATAATAATAGTAAACGTTTACCTCGTTAGAGATTTATACTTCCATTCATTGGGATTCATTAACGGTAGCCATAATGCTGCTGTAATTCTGATAAATTATTAAAACGTTTAATAGCTCCAAATTATTTTTCGTTAATTTTTAGTTGTCCGAATCCGATCATGGTGTTCGATTTTCGCGTCGCGCGTATTCTATTAAAAGATTAATGGTGTTAAATTTCGATACAGTGTTGGCATGTGGCTGGCACCTGCAGTTGTTGATTTGTATCAAATGAATTGGGATATTTTGTTACCACTCGCCGATGGTTGTTGGTTAGTTGTAATTTAATTAAGTGGATAATAATTTTTTAATAATACAGCAGCATATGATATGGTGTTTATTAATTTATGGGAAAAGAAAAAATAGTGGTATTTGAAAAAATAATTTTTTAAAAAATCCACGTCTTGATGGGCTTTAAAAAATAATTTTTAAAAAATCCCCGCCTTGATGGAGTTTGAAAAAATAATTTTTAAAGAATCCAAGCCTCGATGTGATTTGAAATAGTAATTTTTAAAAAATCCACGCCTTGATGGGATTGGAAAAAGTAATTTTTAAAAAATCCAGGTCTTAATATTTTTTGAAATATTTGTTATTTTATTTGTTAAAAAAATACAATTCTGAAGTCATTCTTTTTCGAACTATTCCATACTTATTTAGTTCACATATATTTGAACATATTACCATAAAACATCTTCCAGAAACTTGTTTCTCGATGTTATACGGATTTTTTGTTGTTTATTAAATGCCAAGACATTAAATAACTTTCGTTTCTTAATAATCAATAAATTAGAGAAACACGTTTTCAACATAAACTTGTAGTTGTTGTTGTACAAGAACAAAAAAGCAAAACAAAACAGGCGGCATTGTTCTACTTAACTGTTTATTGACTATTCAATTTAACAAAAAATAACATAATTTAAGATGTGAGCTCTTCTATTCATGGGAAGAAAATACAAAAATAGGATGACTAACTTCATTTAAAAAAAAAAATAATTTTATAATTTGAACCAATAAAACCATACAAATGACATTCAGGATATATAAAAAAATTGAAATTTTTGGTGTAACATTTGTATGAAGTACGTACAATTTGCTGTGCAGAATTTTGTCTCAAACCTAAAATCGGACGAAAATATATATAGGAGCTATATCTAAATCTAGACCGATTTCAAGAAAAACTTAATAGGTGTCAAACTGGACTGAATTCAGTACGCTGAGCAAAATTTTGTTTAAATCGGACCATTACATAAAATCGGACGAAACTATATATGGGAGCTATATATAAATCTGGGCCGATTTCAAAAAAACTTCACATATGTTAAACTGGACTAAATTCTGTATGCTGTGTAAAATTTTGTCCCAATCGTGCAAACATGTTAAGTTTGGTGCACCATTTACCTAAAATAGGACAAATCTATATATGGGAGCTATATCTAAATTTGAACCGATTCCAATAAAACTTCGCATACATCAATCTGGACATAATTCAGTACTCTGTTTAAAATTTTGTCTCAATCGGACCAATATTGGCAGTATGGTGCTCTATTTACATAAAATCGGACGAAACTATATATGGTAACTATATCTAAATCTCGACAGATTTCAACAAAACTTGGCACATATCAATATAGACCTAATTCAATACTCTTGTGCAAAATTTTGTATAAATCGGGCTAATATTGGCAGTATAGTACACCATTTACTTAAAATCGGACGAAACTATATATGGGAGCTATATCTAAATCTTAACCGATTTTCTCCAATTTCAATAGAGTTCGTCCTTGGGCCAATTAAGTACCATGTGCCAAATTTCATCCAAATCGGATCATAAATGCGATCTGTACTTTGTCACAAAAATACATTATCAAAAGGAACCATGGGTCTATCTCGAGTCCTTTTGCCTATTACAAACATATGCTCAAAGACATAATACCCTGCACCACAGTGTGGTGAAGGGTATACAAATGTTTTCACCCTTCAAACCAATGATGAACCAGTAAGGAAAGTTTAAAATTCAGACGGGGCCGACTATATGATACCCTTCACCAATACAATATCCTGTACATAGAAAGACATAGAATCATTGGAGGACCATTGAAACTTTATGTGGGAGCTATGTCTAAATTTGAACCGATTTTAGCAAAACTTCGCAGACATCATTCTGGACCTGATTCAGTACTCTGTGCAGAATTTTGTCCCAATCGGACAAATATTGGGAGTTTGGTGAATCATTCACAAAAAATCGGACGAAACTATGTATGGGAGCTATATCTAAATTTGAACCAATTTTAGCAAAACTTCACAGACATCATTCTGGACCTAATTTAGTACTCTGTGCAGAATTTTGTCCCAATCGGGCAAATTTTAGGAGTTTAGAGCATCATTCACAAAAAAATCGGACGAAACTATGTATGGGAGCTATATCTAAATTTGAACCGATTTTAACCGAACCTAATTCAGTACTCTGTGAGTTTGGTGTATCATTCCCAAATAATCGGACGAAACTATATATGGTAGCTATATCTAAATCGCAACCGATTTTAACTAAACTTCGCAGACATCAGTCTGGACCTAATTCAGTACTCTGTGAAAAATGTTGTCCCAATCGGACAAATATTGGGAGTTTGGTGTATCATTTACTGAAAATCGGACTTAACTATATCTGGGAGGTATATATACATCTGAACCGATTACGTCCTTGGGCCAAATAAGTGAACTGTGCCAAATTTCATCCAAATCAGATCATAAATGCGAACTGTACTTTGTTCACAAATACATGGACGGACGGACGGACGTGCGTAAAAGGACTCAGAAAGTGAATCTATGCACATTATCAGAAGGAACCATGGGTCTATTACGATTCCTTTTGCCTGTTACAAACATATGCACAAAGACATAATACCCTGTCCCACAGTGTGGTAAAGGGTATAAAAAAATTACAGCCACTTGAGCTTGATGGGGACCTATATTGATAATATTTTGATTTGATACCAAACAAATATTAAATATCAAAACCACGCCTTCATTTTCGTTAAAAAAATATATTTGTTAAATCCACACCTTGATTTTATTTAAAAAATATATTTTTAAAAATCCAAACCTTGATTTTAATAAAAAAATATTTTTTTTAAAAATCCACGACTTGATTTTCAATATTATTATTTCTTCCATAAAAAATCCACGCCATGGTTAAATTTTTTTTTTAAATCACGCCATGATTTTCTTTAAAAAATATATTTTGAAAAATCCACGACTAAAAAAATCCACACCTTTATGTTGTTTGACAAAATTCAGATATTTAAACCGATTGTTATACCTTATATGTATGACATAATTATACAAGGTAGTCTCATACAGTCATATGTTTCCAATTTTTTCATAAATTAGCTCATGGCATAATTACAGAAGGTAGTCTCATTTGAGAAATTAATAATAGCAACCCTTTTTAAATTTCAAATTGTTTGAAAAATAAATTCATTACATTTGTATGCATGTCGATTGACATATGAATTTTTAATAAAAATGTATTATTTTTAATGATTTTAATAGTACGTTTACATTGTACCGGATTTCAGTGGGGTTTCAATTGTCAATTCCATTGCATACATGTCAAATAAATCCTCATAGAGTAGATTAACCCGGTAAAAGGTTCTAATGGTAATTCCGTTTAACATGGCATAATTATGCCATGTGATTTTAAGTGTTTTAAGATGGACAATACTTTTAATAATTGCATATAAATATACATGCTATGTACAGACATACTTATTTTTAATTAGGGTTTGTGGTCAAAAACATGAAATGTAATAAATATCTTCATTTTTGGATCAACATTGTGCTTAATAACTACAGATGATATTTTAATTCTGTATTCAATTATGGGATTTGAAAAAAAAAACAATATTTTTTAAAGAATTCCACATTTATGGGAATGATTTTATATAAACGCACAAATAAAGATATGAAATGTTTGAGACAAAATTTAATATTACACATACCTTGAAGGATTACTTTGAAGCTAATTTTCTCTTCATCTCATTGGTGATGTATTCACAATTGTTCTTGAAAGCCTTCAAATTTGCTACGTAATTGGATACATCAATGAACCATCGTAACCCGAACCGAATCACTCGCGACGAAACCGTTAATCGCTATATTTGTAACGAATGCGACTTATTTGTTATTTTACAAGTTATATCTACAATATTAGATTTAGCGCTTCTTATACCTCAACGCACTGTCAAAATTGTTTTGCAACGCACACAAATATGCATACATCCATTTCTCTTGGTTATTTATTTTAATTTTTCGCAAATGTTCTTTCAATAACACACGACACATTCACACAAACAACCGAATTAGACACGATTATTACGCGGCGAATGTCTTTGTGTTTTGTTGAACTCTCAATTGTCATTGCTTTGTTATTGTATTGCTGTCCAATTGAACCTTTCTAATGAGAAATTACGACAATTGCATTTCACGCACATCCCCAGTTGAACAAAACAAAACAAGTGTTCATCAAATCACTCTTACACGACACATTCACACAAACAACCGAATTGTCGATCGACCGATATGCACGATTATTTGGCGACGAAGTTCTTTCTATTTGTTTGGTTGGACTCCCAATTGTCATTGTTTTGTTTTGGTAATGTCCAATTGAACTCTTCGCCTCTAACATTGATTAACTCCGAGACATTTGCTCTCTCCCATAAAAACGTGCAAGCCATTACTTCTCGCACGGACGACTCGGAAAAAAGTTAAAAGGAAGATCAACATTTAAAGGAGAAATCGCGAGAACGGCATTTCTTGCATATCCCCCATTGAACAAAACGTGTGTTTGTTGATCAAATAACAACTACACCACACATTTCCATACAAACAAAAACCGAAAGACACGGCCGACCGATGGACACGATGCATTGGGCGACAAAATTCTTTCTATTTCTTTTGTTGAACTCCCCAATTGCCATTGTTTTGTTTTTGTATTGTTGTCCAATTGAACTCTTTACCTCTAACATTGATTAACTCCGAGACACGACCAATATACACGTGTATTGGG
This sequence comes from Musca vetustissima, assembly GCF_032173495.1. NCBI lineage: Eukaryota > Metazoa > Arthropoda > Insecta > Diptera > Muscidae > Musca > Musca vetustissima. The sequence continues at coordinate 27,998 of NW_026886013.1, forward strand.
CGACGAAGTTATATTTGTTTTGTTGAACTCCCCAATTACCACTGTTTTGTTTTTGTATTGTCCGAGAACTTTGCTCTTTTGTTCTCCCATGCAAAAAATTGCAAGCCGACCGTTGGCACTCTCACTCACGACACGGAAAAAAGACACACACATAAATAAATGGGGCGACGAAGTTCTTTCTATTTGTTTTGTCGAACTCCCCAAATTGTCATTGTTTTGTTTTTGTATTGCCCAAGACCTTTGCTCTTTTGTTCTCCCATACAAAAACAATACTGCAAAGGCGACCATTGACACGCTCAATCACGACACGCACAAAAGGTACACAGAAATAATTAGAAAATATACGAGTTTTGTTGGAAGAAATTTAAGTTTTATTTTTAATTCAAACGATTACTTTAATTGACAATTGTTTTGCTTGATATTGTTGCTTTGTTGTTGTTCTCTTGTTAATTATTTGCCAAATTATTTCAGTTTTTTTGATTAAATTTCACCAGAAATTAACTTTTTCTAACTGCGCGAACCGTTCAACTTGTCGTTTCGGAGACGAATGCAAATGTCAAAAGGAATATAGACATGTCAATGAGGAGAAATTGACAATTGCTGTTAGACGGAACAGTGTTGCCAATATATCCCTAAATATGATAGATAACTAATTAGTGTTGTGGATGTTGTAAAGGAAATTATTGTGGATATTTAAAGGAAATATTCAACCATTTCAGGAGATTTGAAAATATTCGGATTCGGGTCGGTCCAATGACGCCACCTGCTCATAAACCCACCGCACCAAGCTGTGCTTTTCTAGATGAATTGCTAGCTGTTGCAATGCTTCTGGCGAATCATCATAAACAATCGACAATTCTGCTTATTTATGTATCCATTGAGCGTATTTTTGGGCGAGCTGGAGTCGCAAGGAGTCTCTAATGACTAACTGAAGGGCATGGGTTTTTTTTTATAGGCGAACTGACGAGAGTATTTATAGTTGAGTTGCAGCTCAGGGAGTTTTTATTATAGGCGGATAATTGATTGAACTGATTTGGTTTAAATTTATATTAATTTGGTGATAATTTAATTATTTTTATGTTTTTATTAAAAATGAAAATTATTATTTCAAAAATAGAACTTTGAGTACAATTTTCAATTAAATTTGCAGTATCTTTACAATCCGGATTTTTGAGAGTTTTTATAGACGAGGTTGTGAAATGCAGGAAGTTCGGATTATCAAGTTTATACTGTATATTTATTGACTATCTGAAGGCGATGAATTGAAGCTTAGGGAGTTTTTATAGAAGAGCTGAAGCTCAAGGAGTCTTTTTAGGCTAGCTCAAAGAGTCTTTATAAAGGAACTGAAACTCAGGATGCCTTTATAGACGAGTTTAAACTAAAAAAGTTTCGTCGCTGAACAAAACCAGAACAGAATTTTTGTAATAAAATTCAAATTGATTTGTTTAAAAATTATTCTGCAAAATACTCTTTTTCCCCAAAAATTAATTTCTTGTTTCATTTTTTTTTCTTTTCATTCTAGTATTGAATCAGATATCTGGATGTCCAGCACTAACGACATTGTCCACAGCACTCAAATGACCGCAAATGGTGATGGTGTATTACAAGAACAACAGCAACAACCGTCCTCATTGCCGTCAACATTGTCATCATCATTATCGGTGGCCGACGAAGCTGCAAAAGCATCGCCATCAGCCGTTGCTGCTGCAGCGTCATCATTGACAACAAGTGCCAACAGACATCATCTAACAGCAACACTGCTGTCATGTCCATCAATCATCGATGTAATTGTTGGTCAACAACATGAAACGATCATCAACACCAGCAGCAGTAACAGCAACAACAACAGCAATGATAACAAAAAATTACTAACAACAGCAGCAACGACCACATCAACATCATCGGCCACAACAACTAAAACAACAAACACAGCTGCAGCTGAGACAATGGCCAGCATTGGCAAGAACCACCAAGAAAACACAATCACTGCTACCTCATTGAGTCGTAGTTCAACAGCAGTAACAACAACAACTTCACCTCTTGAATTAACATCACCTACAACCGAGCTAACATCGGCGACACAACCGCTACCAATTGTCCACATTCCCAGTCACCATCAATCACAACAACAACAACAGCAGCAGCAACATCATAAACAATTGGAGCAATTGTTGCAAGAACAACAATTTACGCAATTGCCATCGTACAGCGATGATGACGATTCGGCAATGAAATCATTGGAGCGCAACGATTCGGTGTCCAGTGGATTCTGTACTCGCAGCGGCAGTGGCACCTTGGAATTAGAATTGTCAGCAATGGTGGCCTCAATATATGATCAGGAAATTACCAAGTGAGTACAACCAAAACCCCCAACCCGCAAACAAATTTAAAAGGAAATACTTTTGAAAAAATGGGTTTTCAAAAATAGAGGGAGTCTTTATAGATCTGAAGCTTAGGGAGTGTGTATAAACGAGCTGAGCTTATATACGGGCTGAGGCTCTAGGACCAACTGAAAGTCCGGAAATCGTTATATACGAGATGAAGCTGTAGGAGTATTTGTAGAAGAGCTGAAGCTCATGGAGTCTATATGGACAAAACGAAGTTTAAGGAGTTTCAATAAATGAGCTGAAGCTCTAAATGTCTTCAAATAAAAATTGAAAAATCTTGACAAACTAGCTGAAGTTCAAGGAGTCTTCATATCCGATATGAAGGTCAGAGAGTCTTTATAGGCGAGCTGAAGGCCAGGGAGCCATTACAGACGAACTAAAGGGAATCTTCATAAACGATATGAAACTCAAGGAGTCTTTACAGACGGGCTGGAGCTCTGGGAGTCTTAAAATACGGCCAGAGAGTCTTCACAGACGAACTAGAGGTCACTGAGTCTTTATATGGACAAACTGAAGTTCAAGGAGTCTTTAGATAAACTGAAGCTCAGGAAGTCTCCACAGACGTGCTGAAGCTCAGGGAGTCATCATAGACGATAAGAAGCTAAAGGAATCTTTATATACGAGCTGAAGCTCAGTGAGTCTTTATGGACGACTTGAAGCCCAGGGAATATTAATGACGAGTTGAAGCTCAGGGAGACTTTATAGGCGAGCAGAAGCTAAGGGTGTCTTTATAGGCGAGCTGAAGCTCAGGAAGTCTTTATAGGTTTTCGACTGTCAAAAAGGTGTAAACTCAAAAAGTCTTTATAGTATACGAAATGAATATATGAGAGTCATTTATTTGAATAATCGAGCTAATACAATTACTTTCAAGAATATATATGAAGCATATATCTGACTATTCCTTACTAGAAGGCTAGATAAAAAATCTAAACTTTTTGGAGAAGAAAATTTTGAAATTTGATATGGATTTGAAAAGGGCAATTTCCAAATTGACTAATGCAAATAGTGTTTATAGTCAAAAACCTAATGGTTTTGGGTAGGCGAGCTGAAGCTCAGGGAGTCATTATAGACCAGCTAAAGCTCTGGGAGCCTTTATAGGTGAGCCGAAGCTCAGGGAGTCTTCATAGTAAAGTTGAAGCTCGGGTAGTGTTTATAGGCGAGTTGAAACACAGGGAGTTTTTATAGACGAGCCTACGATCAGGTAGTCATTATAGACCAGCTAAAGCTCTGGGAGCCTTTATAGGTGAGCCGAAGCTCAGGAAGACTTTAAAGGCGAGCTCATGTTCAGTAAGTCTTTATAGACGAAATTAATATCAGACAGTCTTTATAATCGAGATGAAGCTCAGGAATTCTTTATAAGGAAAAGAATATCAGAGAGTCGCTATAATCGAGCTGAAGCTCAGGTCATTATAGACCAGCTAAAGCTTAAGGGAGCCTTTATAGGTGAGCCGAAGCTCAGGAAGACTTTAAAGGCGAGCTCATGTTCAGTAAGTCTTTATAGGCGTGCTGAAGCATTGGAGTCTTTATAGGCTAGCTGAAGCTCAGGAATTCTTTATAGAAGAAAAGAATATCAGAGAGTCGCTATAATCGAGCTGAAGCTTAGGTAGTCTTTAAAGGCTAGCTTAAGCTTAAGGGTTTCTTTATAGGCGAGCTAAAACTCAAAAGAGTCTTTGTGGAGTCGTTAAAGCTCAGGGAGTCTTTAGATATAACCAGAAGCTGAGACGAGCTGAAGCTCAGGAAGCTTTCATAGACCAGCCGAAGCTCAGAAAGCATTTATAAAGGAGCCAAAGCTCAGGGACTGAAGCTCAAAAGATACCTAAATAAACCAGATGGTGAGAGAGTCTTTATTGATGAGCTGAAGCTCGGGAAGCTTTCATAGATCAGCCGAAGCTCAGAAAGCCTTTATTGACGACCCGAAGCTCAGGGAGTCTTTATATAGAAAGTGATGTTCAGAGAGACTTTTGGGACCGGCTGAAGCTCAGGAAATCATTATAGACGCGATGAATCCCGGGGTGTTTTTATATACGAACGGTTGCTAGGAGGATCGGAGCTGCATCTCAATTAGTCTTTAAAAATGATTTGAATGCTAGTTAGTCTTTGTAGATCAGCTTAAGCTCAGGTAGTCTTTATATATGAACTGAAGGCAGTCTTTTTAGAACTTTTGGTCGTATTTATAGACGAAATTTAGATTTTTATTATATACCAGCTATATAGACGAACTGTAGGACGTCTCTATAAGCGAGGTGTACAAAGCCTTTATGGACAAAGGGTAGAACGTATTCATAGACGAACTGGTGATCGCCTTTATAGACGAGCTATAGGTTGTCTTTATTGGGTAGGTCATCATTTTTTGATGAACGGTATACGAGCAGTAGAACATATCTGTGGACGACCAGAATAACATCTTCGTTGACGATTTATTTTAGTTATTTATTTTATTTATTTTATGTGTTCCTTCTTGCGTTTCTTCCTTACAGCAGTGACAGTGCATCAATGGCCTCGGATCTAACACGCATGTATGTCAGCGGTGAAGATGATGATCACTAAAAAATGGGCAAATTGCATCCATACCCAGATAATTTAGATGTAAGACACATATGTATCTACAATATTATAACCAACACAGCATAACTGTTCAACAAAAATGGAAACAGCAGGAGAATTTAATAAAAAAAAACTGAAATATTCTGCAATTCCATAGAAATTGGTAAACAATAACAAAAACAACAACGGCTCTGAAGAAATAAAATTGTTAACGATTGGCCTTGATTTTATCTGAAAAGGGTTTTTTTATTTTGTTATACACGAAATAAAATTGAATAAATGACAAAAATTTTAAATTATATTAACATTGAAAATAAAAGTTAAAAATTATTGATATATAAAAATAAAATATATATTTACAAGTATTTATGTATTGTATGACTTTTTTGATGAACATATTATATATATTTATGATATAAGAAGAAAAAATATATATCCTACACCACAATACCTTATTACGAAAATGAAAATGTCAATTTATTGTGGAAAAAGTATATGGAATTTTGAAAATTTATAAAATCTATAAATAATTCGATTTTTAAATGAAAGAAATACAGGCTTCACCTAATTTGTAAAAAAATCCACACTTCACTTGATACTCTGGCCGATTTAGTTATACCCTGTAATATAATGTGCGAATTCTAAATATCTAAAATCAATGGGGACTTTTATATGCGAGCTATGACTATGACAAGGATCTATTCTATAAATTGCCTAAAGGCAGATTTTAGTTCCACATACATATTACAATACAGATTGGAAATTTTGGTTGATATATATAAAAACCAAAGGAAAATCAAAGTTTGACTATATGTACCCTTCACCACTTTGGGTATATTCAACAGATGAATCATAACATACGTCGAATTTTTGAAGGAATTAACATGAAAATGGATCCATAAACATGTCATTCTGTAACCTACACTAAAGTTTTCATTTTGTCAGATATAGGGTTCCTTCTTACAATGGGACAAAATTATATAAAGCAATGTAAAGGAAATGTATTATAGTAACTACAGTTCATTGTACCAATTGTGTGGAAATCAGACAAACTCGGAAGAAAAAATATATAGGAGCTATATCTAAATTCGATTTTCACGAAACTTAACACACATAATTCTAGACCTTCTTCATTACGCAATACCAAATTTCGTGCAAATCGAAATATATATAGGGACTTTGGTGCAACATTTACATTAAATCGGACAAAATTATATATGGGAGCTATATCTACATCTGGGCCGATTTTCAGTAAACTTAACACACATCATTCTAGACGTAATTCATTACGATATGCCAAATTTCGTGTAAATCGAAGGATATATAGGGACTTTGGTGCACCATTTACATGAAATCGGACGAAACTATATATGGGAGCTATATCTAAATCTGGACCGATTTTCTCGAAACTTCGTAGACATCATTCTAGACTCAATTCAGTACGTTATGTCCAATTTCGTGCAAATCGAAAGATATATAGCGACTTTGGTGCACCATTTATATGAAATCGGACGAAACTATATATGGGAGCTATATCTAAATCTGGACCGATTTTCATGAAACTTGGCAGACACCATTCTAGACCTAAATGATTAGGCTGTACCAAATTTCGTGCAAATCGAAAGATATATAGCGACTTTGGTGCATCATTTACATGAAATCGGACGAAACTATATATGGGAGCTATATCTAAATCTGGACCGATATTCTCGAAACTTGGCAGACACCACTCGAGGCTTAGTTCAGTACGTTATGCCAAATTTCGTGCAAATCGAAAGATATATAGGGACTTTGGGGCACTATTTACATGAAATCGGACGAAACTATATATGGGAGCTATATCTAAATCTTGACCGATTTTCACGAAACTTGGCAGACATCATTCTAGACCTAATTCATTATGCTGTACCAAATTTCGTGCAAATCGAAAGATATATAGGGACCGTTTACATTAAATCGGTTAAATATATATATGGGAGCTATATCTAAATCTGAACCGATTTTTCCCAATTTCAATAGGGTTCGTCCTTGGGCCAAACAAATGAGCTGTGCCAAATTTCATCCAATTCGGATCATAAATGCGACCTGTACTTTGCTCACAAAAATACATGGACAGACAGACAGACGGACGGACGGACATGCATAAATCGACTTAGAAAGTGATTCTATGCATATTCTCCAAAGGAACCATGTGTCTATCTCGTTTCCTTTTGCCTGTTACAAACATATGCACAAAGACATAATACCCTGTACTACAGTGTGGTGAAGGGTATAAAAAGTAAATCATATTTGCAATTTCCTGTGAAGAATTTGTTTTACCCACTTACAGAGCATAATATCGAATTATTGTGGGAAAATGCGTTTAGGACCATTAACATATCTATCTGGAAATAAACTTGTTTTTAAAATGCCCATAAAGGATTCACTCAAAAATCTTTTTTTTTAATTGATGCCTTTATAAAAGAGCTGAAGCAAATGGCGTCTTCTTGGATTAGCTAAAGTTCAAGAAGTATTTTTATAGCTTTTAAATCATGCCTCATATAGGCCTTAAAAATGTCTTTATACCCTATGTTGTCAGGGTATTGTAGCTTTGTGCAGCCCCAAGAGTTTGTAACGCCGCGAAATATTGGTCCTAGAACTACCTTTAAGTATACCGATCGTCATATCTCGACTAGCTGAGTCGATCTAGACATGTGTGTCCGTCCGTCTGTCCATTATAATTTGTAAACACGATACAGGCCATAGTTATTGACCAATCTTCACCAAATTTTGCATGTAGGATGGGTTCTACCCAATGAAGACCCCTATCATATTAACGGGATGAAGTGGACTAAAAACTTTATTTTTGTATGATTTTCTTGTCGCTCCAGAGAACGCCCAAACATTTTGAAATTTTACATGGAGAAGGGAATCGGGCCAAATAAATAAGCATGTCTGTTTTAACGAAGATCGGTCATTAATTAGCGGGCTCAAATGAACTCTGACTTTTTTGTGAAAAATTTGTATTCTGTAGCGTGTAGATTTAACACTGAAGGTCATAGACCCGAGAAGTTAATAGTAGATGCAAGAGGAATCGTTGACCTTTAAATTTATACCAAGTATACTGTCGTATGTACTCAGATGTGGGAATTACACTTAAATATTTAAAGGTAATTACTTAATTAAAGGAATTACACTTAAATATTTAAGGGAACCCCCCCCCCATTCTCGATTTTTTATTTTTAAGATTTTAAATGGGCTGGTAAATGAATACCAATGCTTGTAAAGGTTTGTAACTTGGCACATATATATTTGAAGATTTAAAAAGGAAGAAAAATAATTTACCAAAATTTGTTGTTGTTTTTTTTGTTGTTGTTTTTTGGGTTCAAAGAAAAGTCCATATTTTCGATGGCGGGCATGATAATCCACACTGGAACATCGGAATCCGAAAATTCCAACTGTGTTAGAAAGAGGACATGTCTGGCTCTCGTATGAACTAGGATTATTGACTTCGCACAATAATTAACAAAATGGCGGAACTTTGAAATTTTTTTTTTGGAAAATCGCCTATTTTTTACCACAAACTAAGTTAAAAAATAAGAAAGATCTTCACCGATTGGCTTTATCCTAGTTCATACGAGAGCTACACACTCCCAGAGAAACGTGCCAAAATTTGAAACCGATTGGATTATTAGTTTTTGAGTTATCGTGCCCGTCATTCGTTGTGAGAAAAACGCGTTTAAAGTTTGAAAAGCCCTTTAGCCGTCACTTGATGCTGACACAATAAATCGGCAATATCTTCTAGAGTTCTTGAGATTTTCACTTGAAATTTTGTAGGAACATTCTAGAATTAGAGTAGATACGAATTAAATCAAAAAATTTTTTGACACCGAGAATGGGGGGGGGGTCCCTTAAAGGTGCTTTCGTATTAATATATTATTTAGTAACCCATTACCACACTAGATGGCGAAAATATAGCGCTGATCTCTTTGAAATATTCCATGAGGATCGAGGTATGGTCAGGGACAACGCCTACAATTTTGGGTGATGATCATATAATAATATTGGGATGGAGTGGACTGAAAACTTAATTTTTTGAGGTTTTCGAGTCGATCTATAGGCCACAATTGAAAGCCGAACATCACAACACAACCCACGGTTAAGGGAATCTGGACAAGTAATTAAAAGGTATTAGTGATATTTGTTGACCTCTAGTCAGTCGAGAGGATGCAAATATCGCGAAATGTTGTTCATGCTCAGAACATAGAACCATAGAAGGTTAGATTTTCGTGGAAGTTGTGTAGTGTGTCATATGGTCGGCCCCGTCCGTCTATACTGCTCCGCACACTAGTTTTTTTGTTAATCCATGGCTCAGATAGTCATTGAAGTATATATTCACCACTCATATAGTTCTTGAAACATATTATATAAAAATCCATGCCGCATATAGTCCGACCCTCGTATAGTTCTTTAAAAAAATATTTTCTTAAATTCAAGTTTGAACTATTTGTTGACATTAAAGTCATGAAAAAAAAAGTTTTCATTACTCCACGCTTCATATAGTCCCTGACTAAACTATTATTAAAATTCTCACAAAAAATAATCCTTGAAAAAGTCTTTTAAAAAATATTTTTTTTTAATCCACGTTTGAGGATAGTCATTTAAATGTTGGCTTTTATAGATCCACGTCTCATATAGTCTTTGAAAAAAAAAAATAAACTTTAGATAACAATACTATCTAAAGTATTTTTTTTTTAATTGACGGTTTATAATTGAAAAATAATTTTTAAAGTTTATGCTTTTTATAATCCTTACAAAGTTTTTTTTTTTAATTTAATCCTCCGTTTTTTAAAAATAAGTATTCGAATATTATTTGTAGGGGAAAATATTGGAAAATATTTTCCAGTAATTTTTTAAAAAATCCAAAAAAAAATATATTTTTTCTAAAAATCCACTATTCTAAACCTAAACTTGGATAGTCCTTAAAAAGTACTTTTTTATAGATCCAAGTCTCATGTAGTCCTTGAAAAAATGTTTGTTCTCGCTATAGTTAGTACTCGAATTGGTTTTTAAATCCAAGTTTCAGATAGTCATTAAAAAATTAAAATTGAAAAATAATTTATATAAAATCTATGATTATTTGTAGGTCTCTTACGCCTTTCCAAACACAAAATTAATATTCAAAGTTTATATGGAAAAATATGGGAAAACTCTTTTCAGTTTTTCATAGAAGCTGAATAAAAAACTTGTGGTGTAGGATATCGAATATTCGGCTGTGTCGATTATATTTTATAATAATAATAATAATTTTTATGTAAAAAAATAGAATTGAACATTTTGCAAAGTATAAATAATTTGATATCAATAAAACTATTATTAAATTCGTTTGTGGGCTTTTCGAAATTTCTTATGATTTTTTTTAGAGTATGCTAAAAATGTGTTAGAATGTAACCACTGGGCGCAGAATAAAATTTCTTTTAAAAAATATTATTTCAATTTATTTTTGTTTTTGCGATACATCACCCCAAAATTTTAGTATTTTAGAAAAAAAAACATTATTTGAGTATTTATATATGGCATTTGTGTGAAACTGTGCTTTCTTTAATGGTCAATAATAATTATTTACATACATATAGGTATATACGGTATATGTGTGTATACATACAACGCACCTCATAATGAATACAACAATTAATAAATAAATGAATAAAAAATAATATAAACATAATATTATCTATGTTTACAATGTTAAAAAAATATAAAGACGAATATAATTATATATGAAATATTTACAACAATTTAAATATAAATAAAGATGAAGAGAAAAAGAAAATATATTAATCTTAGTAAAATTTATGTACAATTAAACGATTATTTGTTTTACTTTGTTGCTGTAAAAATGGGGAAATAGTGGTGGGTAATAAAGCATTTTTAAAATAACAATTTTTATAGCCATTAGGCGTGGATTTTTTAAAGAATTTTTAATCATGACTAAAAGGCCATTAGGCGTGGATTTTTTAAAGAATTTTTAATCATGACTAAAAGGCCATTAGGCGTGGATTTTTTAAAGAATTTTTAATCATGACTAAAAGGCCATTAGGCGTGGATTTTTTAAAGAATTTTTAATCATGACTAAAAGGCCATTAGGCGTGGATTTTTTAAAGAATTTTTAATCATGACTAAAAGGCCATTAGGCGTGGATTTTTTAAAGAATTTTTAATCATGACTAAAAGGCCATTAGGCGTGGATTTTTTAAAGAATTTTTAATCATGACTAAAAGGCCATTAGGCGTGGATTTTTTAAAGAATTTTTAATCATGACTAAAAGGCCATTAGGCGTGGATTTTTTAAAGAATTTTTAATCATGACTAAAAGGCCATTAGGCGTGGATTTTTTAAAGAATTTTTAATCATGACTAAAAGGCCATTAGGCGTGGATTTTTTAAAGAATTTTTAATCATGACTAAAAGGCCATTAGGCGTGGATTTTTTAAAGAATTTTTAATCATGACTAAAAGGCCATTAGGCGTGGATTTTTTAAAGAATTTTTAATCATGACTAAAAGGCCATTAGGCGTGGATTTTTTAAAGAATTTTTAATCATGACTAAAAGGCCATTAGGCGTGGATTTTTTAAAGAATTTTTAATCATGACTAAAAGGCCATTAGGCGTGGATTTTTTAAAGAATTTTTAATCATGACTAAAAGGCCATTAGGCGTGGATTTTTTAAAGAATTTTTAATCATGACTAAAAGGCCATTAGGCGTGGATTTTTTAAAGAATTTTTAATCATGACTAAAAGGCCATTAGGCGTGGATTTTTTAAAGAATTTTTAATCATGACTAAAAGGCCATTAGGCGTGGATTTTTTAAAGAATTTTTAATCATGACTAAAAGGCCATTAGGCGTGGATTTTTTAAAGAATTTTTAATCATGACTAAAAGGCCATTAGGCGTGGATTTTTTAAAGAATTTTTAATCATGACTAAAAGGCCATTAGGCGTGGATTTTTTAAAGAATTTTTAATCATGACTAAAAGGCCATTAGGCGTGGATTTTTTAAAGAATTTTTAATCATGACTAAAAGGCCATTAGGCGTGGATTTTTTAAAGAATTTTTAATCATGACTAAAAGGCCATTAGGCGTGGATTTTTTAAAGAATTTTTAATCATGACTAAAAGGCCATTAGGCGTGGATTTTTTAAAGAATTTTTAATCATGACTAAAAGGCCATTAGGCGTGGATTTTTTAAAGAATTTTTAATCATGACTAAAAGGCCATTAGGCGTGGATTTTTTAAAGAATTTTTAATCATGACTAAAAGGCCATTAGGCGTGGATTTTTTAAAGAATTTTTAATCATGACTAAAAGGCCATTAGGCGTGGATTTTTTAAAGAATTTTTAATCATGACTAAAAGGCCATTAGGCGTGGATTTTTTAAAGAATTTTTAATCATGACTAAAAGGCCATTAGGCGTGGATTTTTTAAAGAATTTTTAATCATGACTAAAAGGCCATTAGGCGTGGATTTTTTAAAGAATTTTTAATCATGACTAAAAGGCCATTAGGCGTGGATTTTTTAAAGAATTTTTAATCATGACTAAAAGGCCATTAGGCGTGGATTTTTTTAAAGAATTTTTAATCATGACTAAAAGGCCATTAGGCGTGGATTTTTTAAAGAATTTTTAATCATGACTAAAAGGCCATTAGGCGTGGATTTTTTAAAGAATTTTTAATCATGACTAAAAGGCCATTAGGCGTGGATTTTTTAAAGAATTTTTAATCATGACTAAAAGGCCATTAGGCGTGGATTTTTTAAAGAATTTTTAATCATGACTAAAAGGCCATTAGGCGTGGATTTTTTAAAGAATTTTTAATCATGACTAAAAGGCCATTAGGCGTGGATTTTTTAAAGAATTTTTAATCATGACTAAAAGGCCATTAGGCGTGGATTTTTTAAAGAATTTTTAATCATGACTAAAAGGCCATTAGGCGTGGATTTTTTAAAGAATTTTTTAAAGGCCATTAGGCGTGGATTTTTTAAAGAATTTTTACAGAACCCTAAAAGGCCATTAGGCGTGGATTTTTTAAAGAATTTTTAATCATGACTAAAAGGCCATTAGGCGTGGATTTTTTAAAGAATTTTTAATCATGACTAAAAGGCCATTAGGCGTGGATTTTTTAAAGAATTTTTAATCATGACTAAAAGGCCATTAGGCGTGGATTTTTTAAAGAATTTTTAATCATGACTAAAAGGCCATTAGGCGTGGATTTTTTAAAGAATTTTTAATCATGACTAAAAGGCCATTAGGCGTGGATTTTTTAAAGAATTTTTAATCATGACTAAAAGGCCATTAGGCGTGGATTTTTTAAAGAATTTTTAATCATGACTAAAAGGCCATTAGGCGTGGATTTTTTAAAGAATTTTTAATCATGACTAAAAGGCCATTAGGCGTGGATTTTTTAAAGAATTTTTAATCATGACTAAAAGGCCATTAGGCGTGGATTTTTTAAAGAATTTTTAATCATGACTAAAAGGCCATTAGGCGTGGATTTTTTAAAGAATTTTTAATCATGACTAAAAGGCCATTAGGCGTGGATTTTTTAAAGAATTTTTAATCATGACTAAAAGGCCATTAGGCGTGGATTTTTTAAAGAATTTTTAATCATGACTAAAAGGCCATTAGGCGTGGATTTTTTAAAGAATTTTTAATCATGACTAAAAGGCCATTAGGCGTGGATTTTTTAAAGAATTTTTAATCATGACTAAAAGGCCATTAGGCGTGGATTTTTTAAAGAATTTTTAATCATGACTAAAAGGCCATTAGGCGTGGATTTTTTAAAGAATTTTTAATCATGACTAAAAGGCCATTAGGCGTGGATTTTTTAAAGAATTTTTAATCATGACTAAAAGGCCATTAGGCGTGGATTTTTTAAAGAATTTTTAATCATGACTAAAAGGCCATTAGGCGTGGATTTTTTAAAGAATTTTTAATCATGACTAAAAGGCCATTAGGCGTGGATTTTTTAAAGAATTTTTAATCATGACTAAAAGGCCATTAGGCGTGGATTTTTTAAAGAATTTTTAATCATGACTAAAAGGCCATTAGGCGTGGATTTTTTAAAGAATTTTTAATCATGACTAAAAGGCCATTAGGCGTGGATTTTTTAAAGAATTTTTAATCATGACTAAAAGGCCATTAGGCGTGGATTTTTTAAAGAATTTTTAATCATGACTAAAAGGCCATTAGGCGTGGATTTTTTAAAGAATTTTTAATCATGACTAAAAGGCCATTAGGCGTGGATTTTTTAAAGAATTTTTAATCATGACTAAAAGGCCATTAGGCGTGGATTTTTTAAAGAATTTTTAATCATGACTAAAAGGCCATTAGGCGTGGATTTTTTAAAGAATTTTTAATCATGACTAAAAGGCCATTAGGCGTGGATTTTTTAAAGAATTTTTAATCATGACTAAAAGGCCATTAGGCGTGGATTTTTTAAAGAATTTTTAATCATGACTAAAAGGCCATTAGGCGTGGATTTTTTAAAGAATTTTTAATCATGACTAAAAGGCCATTAGGCGTGGATTTTTTAAAGAATTTTTAATCATGACTAAAAGGCCATTAGGCGTGGATTTTTTAAAGAATTTTTAATCATGACTAAAAGGCCATTAGGCGTGGATTTTTTAAAGAATTTTTAATCATGACTAAAAGGCCATTAGGCGTGGATTTTTTAAAGAATTTTTAATCATGACTAAAAGGCCATTAGGCGTGGATTTTTTAAAGAATTTTTTCCAAGGACTATGCATGTTTTAAATTATTTTTTCAATGCCAAGGACTAACAGAGCCATATTAGGTTTGTAATTTTCTGTGTATAAGAAATTGCCTACCTGTTTCTCCTGCCTCTCTGCTGGTTGTACAACAAAAATAAGGGGTAACTGCCGCACAGTTGTAGCATCAAATAACAGTGCAGGACGCTTGATTTCTTTTTTCACACAACGCGATGGACCACATGCTGCTTGCGTCATCACTGTGGCCGGATGCGCTAGGGTCTGTCTAACAATAATATTTATGGTAAGGGTCAGTTTGTTGTTGCGGATTCTAGGTATTAAAATATTTATCCTATTTTGGGTATGTGTGCATGTGTTAGAGTTTATGTTCAGTCATATGTTTATTTGTATCTATAATAGACTTGAAAAACATTTCTAAAGTATTTACTCCAGAAATATTTCGAAACTGTAAACAATTGTTTTGAAACCGAGCCATCAGTCGTATTTGAACAGTTCGGTGTTGAAGACCAAGCGTGCATTAAAATCTTTTTCCTTTGGGTAAAAAATAAATTGGAAATTATGACAAACGAATTTCAGTGTAATTTCTGCATGAGAGTATTATCGAGTGCCTTTGCTTATCGGAAACATTTAACACTACATAAAAAATGCAATATTTGCCATCAAACGCTATTACATATGAAAGCATTGATATATCACTATAAAACAGATCATCCTGAAGAGAAACTACCATCAAAAGAGGACTATCAACAAGACCAGTGGCATCTAAGTCAAAACGTTCCACCGCCGCCTACCTATAGCTTACCTCATACGACGACAACAACACAACTGGGACCACATGGGCTGCAATCCGAATACGAAAAACAGAATTATTTGGATTATTGTTTTCGGCAATTGAAATATCTGGAATCGATTTATATTGTAGCGGAATAACACTCAGATATAAATATATACATGTGAATGAGGTTTTTTGAGGGTCACACACACTCATTTTAGCAGATCGAAAAGAAGAGTTAATTTCTTATAATAAATTATATTGTTGATTATTGTTAAAATTAAAAATAAATTAAACAAATATATTCTTTAAAAAATTGTTGTCTTTTAAAAATCCATGCCTAATGGCCTTTTAAGCCTCAATAAAAATTCTTTAAAAAATCCAAGCCTAATGGCCTTTTAGGCCTCAATAAAAATTCTTTAAAAAATCCACGCCCAATGGCCTTTTAGGCCTTCATAAAAATTATTTAAAAAATCCACGCCCGATGGCATTTTAGACCTTCATAATTTTTTTTTTTTAAAAAAATCCACGCCTGATGGCATTTTAAGTCTCAGTAAAATTCTTTAAAAAATCCACGCCTAATGGCCTTTTAGGCCTGGATAAAAATTCTTTAAAAAATCCACGCCTAATGGCCTTGTAGGTCTTCATAAAAATTCTTTTGAAAATCCACGCCTAATGGTCATTTAGGCCTCCGTAAATATTCTTTAAAAAATCCACGCCTAATGGTCATTTAGGCCTCAGTAAATATTCTTTTAAGACTCCACGCCTAATGGTCATTTAGGCCTCAGTAAATATTCTTTAAAAAATCCACGCCTAATGGTCATTTAGGCCTCAGTAAATATTCTTTAAAAAATCCACGCCTAATGGTCATTTAGGCCTCAGTAAATATTCTTTTAAAACTCCAGGCCTAATGGCCTTTAAGGCCTGGATAAAAATTTTTTAAAACTCCACGCCTAATGGCCTTTTAGGCCTGGTTTAAAATTCTTTAAAAAATCCGCGCCTAATAGCCTTTTAGGCCTGGATACAAATTCTTTAAAAACCACGCCTAATGGCCTTGTAGGCCTGGATCAAAAATTCTTTAAAAAATCCACACCTAATGGCCTTTGAAGACTCAGTAAAAATTCTTTAAAAAAACCACGCTTACTTTTCTCAAACCTTTCCAAATAAAAGTCCAAGTCCAATATTATTCGATAATTCCAACACCATCACTATTTATTTTTGTGTGAGTGTGTGTGTGTGTTTGTGTGAGTTTAAAACTCTTGCTGCGATCCTTCAAAGAATACAATGCCATCATTGTTCGCTATCTTATAGAAGAAGCCGTGATCCACGATAAATTTGGTCGGAATTTTAGGCGGAATAATAAGAGATGTGGGAACCGCAGTCATACCTGGAAATATAAAAATACAAAAAAAAAATAAATTTTAGTATTTCAAAAAACAAAACAAAAATCGTAACTTAAACCTAGAATATATTAGAAGTATATATGTTTTTACGAAAGAAGAAGCTATAAAAAACCATCGATAAGTTCGTTGGGGCCCTTGAGAATTCAAAATTTCAAATTGCAGCCAATTCGCTTGAAAAGGTGTTCATACTCCCCAAAATGCCAAAATTTGGGCCGATAATTTTTGGTAGGAGGATATGTTACCCAATGAGAACCCAAAAAAAAAACAAATTACAGTGAATTCGTTTGAAAAAACATCTTGTCAAATATTCAAAAATTCCGATATTTGTTAGGTACCGCTATATGGGGGCTATTGTAAAAAGTGGACCAATATTGATATTTTTGGTAGGAAGATGTGTTACCCAATGAGAACCCAAAATATCAAATTACAGCCAATTCTGTTGAAAACACTTGCCCATATTCCTAAAATGTGGATATAGTGGCGATATATAGGGGCTATCGTAAAAAGTGGACCATTATTGATAATTTTTAGTAGGAAAATGTGTTACCATATGAGAACCCAATATACCAAATTACAGAAAATTCGATTGAAAACCCTGTCAAAAATTCATAAAATTCCGAAAATATTTGGGAGGTACCTTCATGTGGGGGCTATTGTGAAAAGTGGACCAAAATTGATAATTTTTAGTCGGAAGATGCGTTGCCCTATGAGAACCCAAAATATCAACTTACAGTCAATCCGATTAAAAAAAAAATGTAAAATATCCCTAAAATACCGAAATTTGGGAGGTACCGCTATATGGGGGCTATCGAAGAAAGTGAACCAATATCAATAATTTTTGGTAGGAGGATTTGTTACCCAATGAGAACACAAAATACCAATTACAGTCAATTCAATTGAAAACAGATGCGATATGGGGACTTCTGTAAAAAGTGGACTGATATCGATAATTTTTAGTAAAAAGGTGAGAAATCGAAATACCATACTCCCAAAAATTCCGAATATTCGGGGGTACCGCTATATGGAGGCTATGGTAAAAAGTAGACCAATATTGATAATTTTTCGTAGAACGAAACCAATCAAGTTTTCTCATGCATACCTGTTGCCGCAGCAGCCTCAGTGCCCTTCTCATTGACAGCAATAGATGCTTTGTGCAGAACTTTCGTCACTTCAAATTTGCCTTTTACCATTTTTGTCAATTCCGCATCGGCAGAGAACATGCGTTCGATACCCAACTGCAGGAAAAAAAATAGAGAATTAAACAAATATATATTCAAATATTTCATCGCTTACGCTTTTTAAAATCTCTTTCAATTCGATTTTGTATTCAGCTGCAAATTTTGGCATCTCCACGAGAACCTTTGTCTCAACCATGCCGGCTCTTAACTCTTCCAGCGAATACGATTGCAATTTAATCCTTAGATCCTCTAAGCCATCACGAGCATTCGGCAATATTATAAGCATATAAAGATCGGAATTTTTGTAGCGCATTTCCAAGGCGCTGGCATCCAATTGATCTATTTGGCCATAACGAAATTCGCCATGGGTTTGCATCATTGCCACATCAACGCTATTTGTTGCATCCACATAGAATGGTTTTTGGAATGTGGCCTGTTCGTGGAATCGCACCAACCATTCACCATTGAAATAAATGGCATTGAGCAGTACCATGCGTGTGCGTTCATCCAAATCATCGGCCGCAATCAAATCTTTAATCAGCTGATGTGTCTTTGAGGCAACCCAAGAATTGATGGTTTCCGCAGCTTTTATGTTCTGGGTAAAATTTAAATTTTCGGCTGATGTGTAGAAATTTTTCGCCAGCAACTCCTTGTATTGATCGTATAGTTCGAAATTTTCCATGACATATACTTTATTGGCCATTTGTAGAAGATCACTGGTCTGATATGCGGCAAGGATTTCTTGGAAATAGTTGGCCAACTTGACGCCATTGTTAAATTTTAAAGATAGACCCTGGTCTATCTCTTCGGCTGTTTGACCTGAAGCACCCAAACGAGTGATGGCCAGACTGGTCTCAATTGAGAATGGAGAAAATATAATATTTTTCCGTCCGCTCTGCGTAGCTATTTTCGAATAAAGTTTCGTTCCGAAGATGTCTAAACTTTTGGATACATCTCGGAGATGTGAGGCGGCATCATTGGGGATGGTCGTTGGTGTGGCAACTACTACGGCAACCACCGTTAATATCATAGCACAAATTGTGGCTATGAAATGAGTATTAACTGAAAGAAGAATATAAAAATTAAGTATCCTATGAGTATTTAAAGTGCCATATTACATCCACTTCGGTTGAAAAACGTGCCCATACTCCTCAAAATTCGAAAATTGGGAGGTACCGTTATATCCCCCATATCCAAAAAAGTGGACCCATATTGAGCATTTTTGGTAATGAGATTTCACACCCAACGAGAATTCGAAAAAAAAACCTATTACATCCATTTCGGTTGAAAACGCGACCATACTCCCCAAACTTCGGAAATTGGGAAGTACCGTCATGGCGGTTATCATAAAAATGGAACCAATATTGATAATTTTTGGTAGGCGGATATGTTACTCCATGAGAACCCAAAATACAAAATTACCGAACAGCAGAACGGTACCGGCGGCTATTATTCCGTATTATGACTGTAACTTCTTTGTCATTGGTTGTTAAATCTGTCTACCAAAAATTTAACATGACATGAAATCTTCTATCGACAGAAGACCTCTTGACATCGGATTTTTACAGGCACATCATCTACAACATATCTTATATAGACTGAATGTTTCCTCTCATAGATCATCAATAGACAGAAGATATTCTACAGCCTCATCATTCAGGTCTTTTTGACAGAAGCCCATTCCTGCAGGTCTTCCATAGTCTGAAGTTCTGCTTGGACAGAAGGATTTTTCGAGTCTTCTATAAACGGAACACCTCCAGCAGGTGTTCAAAGACAAAAATGCATATAAAGATCTACCATAGACAGAAGACCTCCTATAGGTTTTCTATCGACAGACGAAATCCTGCAAAAATCCTACCTCAAAAAAATATTTTTAAAAAAATCCATGCCTTTGTTGGTGCCTCAAAGCCTCACCATACAGGCCTTTTTTACAGAAAGCCACTAGAAGTGACGGATTTTCTATACATATACGAATTCCTGCAGGTATTCCATAGTCTGAAGTTCTATAAGCAAAAATTCCTGCGGGTCTTCTATGGGATAAAGGTCTGCTTGAACAGAACTATTTTTCAAGTATTCTATACACGGAACACCTCCAGCAGGTGTTCGTAGACAAAAATGCACATTAAAATCTACCGTCGGCTAAAGACATCCTATAGGCTTTATATCGACAGATGCAATTCTGCAGATTGTTGGATAGAAGTTCTATAGATAGAATATCTCTATTGCAGATCTTCTGGTCTTCTATAGTTTGGACACCTGCGTTATATATAAGCAGGAATATCCTGCTGAAGTATAGACAGAAGCCCTCCAGCAGGTCTTCTCAATTCGAAAGACAGAAGATCTATGTGTCTATGATCTGCAATAGAAACGCTAACAGATATGTTTTTCAAGAGGTATTCTGTCTATAGAACTACTATCCAACAATCTGCAGGATTTCATCTGTCGATAGAAAGCCTATATACACATAGCACATCCTTCAGATCATTATCTATGGAATATGTTTTGCCGGTCTTCTACAGGTAGAAACTTTCGAGAATGTTTTCTATAGATGGGAAACTTTCTGGAAATATTTTTTAAATCGAATAATTTTAAAAAATCCACGTGTTTGTTGGTATTTAAAAAAATCCACGTCTTTGTTGGTATCTCAAAAAAATATTTTTAAAAAATCCACGTCTTTGTTGGTACTTGGAAAAGATATTTAAAAAAAATCCCCGCCTTTTTTCACTAACCATATTAAACTTAGATTTGTTTTTATCACAATCCGTCCGAACAATGGATTTTTTAAACAATGGGTTTTTTCACGGACATTCCCAATAGGGTTTATTATAATAATATTTTGCCACGGACCATCCCAAGGCAATTTTTTGAAAAAAACATTAATTACGGTTGATCCGAAGCATGGATTTAAAAAGAACACATTTTCACGGATTATCCCACGTTTCGATTTTTAAATAATATTTTTTACGACAAATCCGAAGTTTGAATTTTTCTAAAAAAAATTTTCACAGTCCATCCGAAGTGAGGATTGTTTAAAGAATATGTTTTTAGGAATCATACCAAACAAAGATTTTTTTAAATACTCTTTTTCCACAATTCATCTGAAGAATGCATTTTTTTTAAACTATATTTTTTCACTATACTTACCACCCATGGTAATTGTTTATGGATTCTATTTCACCAAGAACAAAAAAAAATACGATTATTACGACCTCTGTTTTATCAGTGGCCGGCCGAACTATGAATGTGATGAGGCAAACAGAACGTTTATTTATATACGCACTGATCGGGCTGGGCCACCACAAACTGGGATATCGAAATGTTTGTCACTTGGCCAACAAAGGGAGTACAACCACGGCAGCAGAAGATTCAAAACAAGTTTGTGGAGTCCTTCAAATTAATGACAGTTCATTATCCTTTCGACTAGTTGTAAGACAAGATTTTCGTTCTTTGTATAGAATGTCTACAAGACATGAATGAATTCAAAATCAAGGGGGGACAACAAGTTACACATTTTTTGTGGTGATGACCAAAACAAGATCCTGGGAGCGTTGCAGACTGGCTGGCCTGTAATATAGGGTGATAGGGTTGGAACTTCAAAATACCGAAAATTACATGGATATTTGTGTAAAAAATCTACGCCTAATGGCTATTTAGACCTCAGTAAAAATTCTTTAAAAAATCCACGCCTAATGGCTATTTAGGCCTCAGTAAAAATTCTTTAATAAGGCCACGCCTAATGACTATTTAGACCTCAGTAAAAATTCTTTAAAAAATCCACGCCTAATGGCTATTTAGGCCTCAGTAAAAATTCTTTAATAAGGCCACGCCTAATGGCTATTTAGACCTCAGTAAAAATTCTTTAAAAAATCCACGCCTAATGGCTATTTAGGCCTCAGTAAAAATTCTTTAATAAGGCCACGCCTAATGGCTATTTAGTCATGATTAAAAATTCTTTAAAAAATCCACGCCTAATGGCCTTTTAGTCATGATTAAAAATTCTTTAAAAAATCCACGCCTAATGGCCTTTTAGTCATGATTAAAAATTCTTTAAAAAATCCACGCCTAATGGCCTTTTAGTCATGATTAAAAATTCTTTAAAAACTCCACGCCTAATGGCCTTTTAGGCTTCAGTAAAAATTCTTTAAAAAATCCACGCCTAATGACCTTTTAGGCTTGAGTAAAAATTCTTTAAAAAATCCACGCCTACTGGCCTTTTAGTCATGATTAAAAATTCTTTAAAAAATCCACGCCTACTGGCCTTTTAGTCATGATTAAAAATTCTTTAAAAAATCCACGCCTAATGGCCTTTTAGTCATGTTTAAAAATTCTTTAAAAAAATCCACGCCTAATGGCCTTTTAGTCATGTTTAAAAATTCTTTAAAAAATCCACGCCTAATGGCCTTTTAGTCATGATTAAAAATTCTTTAAAAACTCCACGCCTAATGGCCTTTTAGTCATGATTAAAAATTCTTTAAAAAATCCACGCCTAATGGCCTTTTAGTCATGATTAAAAATTCTTTAAAAAATCCACGCCTAATGGCCTTTTAGTCATGATTAAAAATTCTTTAAAAAATCCACGCCTAATGGCCTTTTAGTCATGATTAAAAATTCTTTAAAAAATCCACGCCTAATGGCCTTTTAGTCATGATTAAAAATTCTTTAAAAAATCCACGCCTAATGGCCTTTTAGTCATGATTAAAAATTCTTTAAAAAATCCACGCCTAATGGCCTTTTAGTCATGATTAAAAATTCTTTAAAAAATCCACGCCTAATGGCCTTTTAGTCATGATTAAAAATTCTTTAAAAAAAAATGGCCTTTTAGTCATGATTAAACGCCTAATGGCCTTTTAGTCATGATTAAAAATTCTTTAAAAAATCCACGCCTAATGGCCTTTTAGTCATGATTAAAAATTCTTTAAAAAATCCACGCCTAATGGCCTTTTAGTCATGATTAAAAATTCTTTAAAAAATCCACGCCTAATGGCCTTTTAGTCATGATTAAAAATTCTTTAAAAAATCCACGCCTAATGGCCTTTTAGTCATGTTTAAAAATTCTTTAAAAAATCCAAGCCAAAGGTCCCTTGAAAAAAATAATTTAAAAAATCTACGAATTATCTCTTTAATTTATTTCTGTATTTTTATTATTTTTTATGAAACACTTCTTAATAACTATCGTATTCGGGTGTAGATTCCGAATATTCACCATCCACATTAATATTGGTTTTAATTTCTGTTTGTGTTGGTTCATTGAAATCATCGAATTCTTCGTTGGCACGTAATATTGGCAGGGGTAGAAGTTTTGCTGGAGAACTTATTGTCTTCGATGGCAATGGAAATCCTGCTAAACGTTTCGACAATTTGACCTCATTGACTTCGCAACAGAATATCAAACCCATTGTTTTGTAACGGAAGGTGGATTGAACGGATTTTAGCCAATCTATTTTATGGCAAATATCTTTACAAAAAATCAACTCCTTTTCCGTATAGAACTGAAAGGAGAGTAACAAAACTAAATAAAAACTCCAATCCCCAGATTTGCATTACTCACATCAACAAATGCCGAATTGATGCCGATCACCACCAAATCGCTACCATTCTTTGTTGTCGACTTCAGATATTGCCAGACATAGAGGGGGATTTTCTCATTTTCTCTATAGATGACTTCGACCATGGTATAATTTTCCCTACATGCATTTTCATAGATGGGCACGGTCACCGCCTCCGAAACACCAGCCAAAACATCATATATTTCTTTGTCTGCCTCCAGATGGTCATGCAGGGCCTTCTCGTAGAGACGCCAATTACCCGAACGTAAATTTGGCCACCAATCCAATTCGATGAGGCCACCAAATTTATCATAAAAATTTCGATACATATGCGGATCTTGGATTAGTGAATGATGTTCGTATGCGGAAAATTGCATCCATTCGCGCAGTTCGTTATTCTTGAAAAGTGTGCTGTTAATGCTAAAACAAAACAATTATTTTTTTTGAAAAGAATATGAATAAAAAATCCACTGCAGAAACACTAATATACTCACCGACGCGATACAAATTTATTGGGTACATCTAAAATTTCCAAGGATGGAGTATAACTTTGTAGACGACTAGGGTACTGAAATGTAACCAAAAATTGGTAAGAATGTAAAAACAAGTCTTTAAAAAATGCACGCCTTAGGTTCGACAGGTGTTGGAAAAAATTCTTTAAAAAATCCACGCCTAAGCCACTACAGGTGTTGGAAAAAAATTCTTTAAAAAATCCACGCCAAAACCACTACAGGTGTTGGAAAAAAATTCTTTAAAAATCCACGCCTAAGGCTCTACAGGTGTTGGAAAAAAATTCTTTAAAAATCCACGCCTAAGGCTCTACAGGTGTTGGAAAAAAATTCTTTAAAAAAATCCACGCCTAAGCCACTACAGGTGTTGGAAAAAAATTCTTTAAAAAATCCACGCCTAAGCCACTACAGGTGTTGGAAAAAAATTCTTTAAAAAATCCACGCCAAAACCACTACAGGTGTTGGAAAAAAATTCTTTAAAAATCCACGCCTAAGGCTCTACAGGTGTTGGAAAAAAATTCTTTAAAAATCCACGCCTAAGGCTCTACAGGTGTTGGAAAAAAATTCTTTAAAAATCCACGCCTAAGGCTCTACAGGTGTTGGAAAAAAATTCTTTAAAAAATCCACGCCTAAGGCTCTACAGGTGTTGGAAAAAAATTCTTTAAAAAATCCACGCCTAAGGCTCTACAGGTGTTGGAAAAAAATTCTTTAAAAAATCCACGCCTATGGCTCTACAGGTGTTGGAAAAAATTCTTTAAAAAATCCACGCCTAAGGCTCTACAGGTGTTGGAAAAAAATTCTTTAAAAAATCCACGCCTAAGGCTCTACAGGTGTTGGAAAAAAATTCTTTAAAAAATCCACGCCTAAGGCTCTACAGGTGTTGGAAAAAAAATTCTTTAAAAAATCCACGCCTAAGGCTCTACAGGTGTTGGAAAAAAATTCTTTAAAAAATCCACGCCTAAGGCTCTACAGGTGTTGGAAAAAAAATTCTTTAAAAAATCCACGCCTAAGGCTCTACAGGTGTTGTAAAAAATTCTTTAAAAAATCCACGCTTAAAGCTCTACAGGTGTTGGAAAAAAAATCTTTAAAAAATCCACACCAATTTGTTAGTCCTTGGGAAAAAATCTTACCTTATATTTTGCCAATTGATATGCAGCAGCATAATGCAATGACAATATTTGCTGCTGTTCAAAATTGTAACACACCCCGGCCAAATATTCGAATGAATTATCCAATGGCCTTGCCAACAAATATGAGGCCATTGGTGTGGGACACCAGCGGAATTGTGTTGACGATTCGTATAGATTCCATTTGATGGTATCGCATAAAATCTGCTGATTACTATTCAGATTATTGCCATCAACTTGAATATAACTGCCGGTACATTTCATATCAATACTACGTTTGCCTTTGCCCTGAGTTGGACTGGAATAGATAGAACATGTTTGTTGTTGGATGGAGCACCTAAATTTCACAACTTACCTCAGGATGCGGGTTTCACAATCGGCCGTCACAATATCATTTTCGTTGAATCTATACGAAAGGCCTTCGGTATGGATGCGGGCCTTGCGACTGCCAATTTTCATATATAATTTTGGTCGTATCCGTTCATCAGCAGATAATGTAAGGGAGCAATAGCCATACACCTCTGTTATGGCATAACAACAACAACAGAGGGTGATTAAAAATATTTTAAAATCCATTCGTTTTTGTTTTGTCCCGTCGACAACTTGTCAGACAAACCGTAAACGAAGAAATGATTTGTCAATGAAGGGATCCGCTAGAATTTATTAAAAACGTTTTGTTTACCAAACACAACTTTTGTTTATTAACCCATTATGAAGCGGCAATGAAGTGGAAAATAATTCTAGATCTAGATTTTTTAAAGAATATTTTTCAAAGACCATCGAAGAAGGCGTGGATTTTTTAAAGAATGTTTTTTCAAGGTCCAACCACAGGCGTGGATTTTTTAAAGAATATTTTTTCAAAGGCCATACAAGGCGTGGATTTTTTAAAGAATATTTTTTCAAAGGCCAAACAAGGCGTGGATTATTTAAAGAATATTTTTTCAAAGGCCAAACAAGGCGTGGATTATTTAAAGAATATTTTTTCAAAGGCCAAACAAGACGTGGATTATTTAAAGAATATTTTTTCAAAGGCCAAACAAGGCGTGGATTATTTAAAGAATATTTTTTCAAAGGCCAAACAAGACGTGGATTATTTAAAGAATATTTTTTCAAAGGCCAAACAAGACGTGGATTATTTAAAGAATATTTTTTCAAAGGCCAAACAAGGCGTGGAATATTTTTTCAAAGGCCAAACAAGGCTTGGAATATTTTTTCAAAGGCCAAACAAGGCTTGGAATATTTTTTCAAAGGCCAAACAAGGCTTGGAATATTTTTTCAAAGGCCAAACAAGGCTTGGAATATTTTTTCAAAGGCCAAACAAGGCGTGGAATATTTTTTCAAAGGCCAAACAAGGCGTGGATTTTTTGAAGAATATTCTTTTAAGTTATTATTTTTTTGTGTCTCCACATGGGTTAATTATTTCTTATCATCTAAAGAAAATAAAAAAAACACATTTGAAGAAATTTATTTATAAACAAATATTCATACTCATATTTCATATACCTACAGCTGATCCATGCATAATTAATTGTTGCCGTCACCACCACAAAGTAATATGATAATTCAGAGACGTAGTTAGCTGGTGGGAGGAGTTCATATTCATATATAATTTTTTTCTTATTTTCTGTATTCAATTTATTAATTGTATTGTAGCTCAGGCTCAAGAAAAAAGTTCAATGACCAAATTCATAGCTATCGGTTATCACTAAGTTGTCTCCACCAGGCTCTGGTATCCGCTTACTTGTAATTGTTGCTTTTGTTTTTTTCATATTTGTTTTAATCATCATATTTAAGAGCGATCCATTCCTCCCATTATCGTTTATTAATAGCAAGCGCGTTATCATCCAACAATAATTCAAAGTTCAATAATTTGTCCATCACTTCGATCGAGTATTGCGAGAATGTGAATTGTGGGAATCCCCACAATATTCTATTAAAAAAATATTTTTTTTTCTTGTGCGATTTTTGTATGGATAAATCATTTTGAAATTTTATTAAAAATAACATAACCTCCACTGATCAAAAAATGATTTTCAATTTACTGGAAACTATTCTCGTTTATATGAGAATGGTTTCTGGCTGTCAGTTTTTTTCAAGATCGTTTACATCGATGATAATTTTCAGTTGACCATAAATGTTTGGAGTCTGTGAATTTAAAAATTAAAATAAAAAACAGTAACGCACACACACACATACACTTAATATAATACTACAAATTACAACTTTTCAATTTAACCTCATTTATTAACTGCGTTAAGTTGCTATTGTTTGAATTGGTTAGCGTATTTGGAATCGAGTCGTGAACTTATTATTCGCATAAATGTTTCGGACAACAATTACAAATTATGTGTTTTTTTTTTGTGATTTCATTTTCAATTGTTTTAAACAATTAACATTGTGCGATAATTTGCTTCGAATAAAAATTCTGAAACAAAAACCGTGGATTTTTAAAGAATTTTTTTTCCAAGAGCCTTAGGCGTGGATTTTTTTAAAGAATTTTTTTCCAACACCTGTAGAGCCTTAGGCGTGGATTTTTTTTAAGAATTTTGTTCCAACACCTGTAGTGGCTTAGGCTTGATTTTTTTAAGAATTTTTTTCCAACACCTGTAGTGGCTTAGGCGTGAATTTTTTTTAAAGAATTTTTTTCCAACACCTGTCGATCCTAAGGCGTGGATTTTTTAAAGAATTTTTTTCCAACACCTGTCGATCCTAAGGCGTGGATTTTTTAAAGAATTTTTTTCCAACACCTGCAGAGCCTTAGGCGTGGATTTTTTAAAGAATTTTTTTCCAACACCTGCAGAGCCTTAGGCGTGGATTTTTTAAAGAATTTTTTTCCAACACCTGCAGAGCCTTAGGCGTGGATTTTTTTAAAGAATTTTTTAAAGAATTTTTTTCCAACACCTGCAGAGCCTTAGGCGTGGATTTTTTAAAGAATTTTTTTCCAACACCTGCAGAGCCTTAGGCGTGGATTTTTTTCCAACACCTGCAGAGCCTTAGGCGTGGATTTTTTAAAGAATTTTTTTCCAACACCTGCAGAGCCTTAGGCGTGGATTTTTTAAAGAATTTTTTTCCAACACCTGCAGAGCCTTAGGCGTGGATTTTTTAAAGAATTTTTTTCCAACACCTGCAGATCCTTAGGCGTGGATTTTTTAAAGAATTTTTTTCCAACACCTGCAGATCCTTAGGCGTGGATTTTTTAAAGAATTTTTTTCCAACACCTGCAG
Source organism: Musca vetustissima (assembly GCF_032173495.1). Lineage (NCBI taxonomy): Eukaryota > Metazoa > Arthropoda > Insecta > Diptera > Muscidae > Musca > Musca vetustissima. The sequence goes on from NW_026886013.1 coordinate 56,446, forward strand.
AGCCTTAGGCGTGGATTTTTTAAAGAATTTTTTTCCAACACCTGCAGAGCCTTAGGCGTGGATTTTTTAAAGAATTTTTTTCCAACACCTGCAGAGCCTTAGGCGTGGATTTTTTAAAGAATTTTTTTCCAACACCTGCAGAGCCTTAGGCGTGGATTTTTTTCCAACACCTGCAGAGCGTGGATTTTTTAAAGAATTTTTTTCCAACACCTGCAGAGCCTTAGGCGTGGATTTTTTAAAGAATTTTTTTCCAACACCTGCAGAGCCTTAGGCGTGGATTTTTTAAAGAATTTTTTTCCAACACCTGCAGAGCCTTAGGCGTGGATTTTTTAAAGAATTTTTTTCCAACACCTGCAGAGCCTTAGGCGTGGATTTTTTAAAGAATTTTTTTCCAACACCTGCAGAGCCTTAGGCGTGGATTTTTTAAAGAATTTTTTTCCAACACCTGCAGAGCCTTAGGCGTGGATTTTTTAAAGAATTTTTTTCCAACACCTGCAGAGCCTTAGGCGTGGATTTTTTTAAAAAATTTTTTTCCAACACCTGCACAGCCTTAGGCGTGGATTTTTTAAAGAATTTTTTTCCAACACCTGCAGAGCCTTAGGCGTGGATTTTTTTAAGAATTTTTTTCAACACCTGTAGAGCCTTAGGCGTGGATTTTTTAAAGAATTTTTTTCCAACACCTGTAGAGCCTTAGGCGTGGATTTTTCCAAAGAGCCTTAGGCGTGGATTTTTTAAAGAATTTTTTTCCAACACCTGTAGAGCCTTAGGCGTGGATTTTTTAAAGAATTTTTTTCCAACACCTGTAGAGCCTTAGGCGTGGATTTTTTAAAGAATTTTTTTCCAACACCTGTAGAGCCTTAGGCGTGGATTTTTTAAAGAATTTTTTTCCAACACCTGTAGTGGCTTAGGCGTGGATTTTTTAAAGAATTTTTTTCCAACACCTGTAGTGGCTTAGGCGTGGATTTTTTAAAGAATTTTTTTCCAACACCTGTAGTGGCTTAGGCGTGGATTTTTTAAAGAATTTTTTTCCAACACCTGTAGTGGCTTAGGCGTGGATTTTTTAAAGAATTTTTTTCCAACATCTGTAGTGGCTTAGGCGTGGATTTTTTAAAGAATTTTTTTCCAACATCTGTAGTGGCTTAGGCTTAGGCGTGGATTTTTTAAAGAATTTTTTCAAACACCTGTAGTGGCTTAGGCGTGGATTTTTTAAAGATTTTTTTTCAACACCTGTAGTGGCTTAGGCGTGGATTTTTTAAAGATTTTTTTTCAACACCTGTAGTGGCTTAGGCGTGGATTTTTTAAAGAATTTTTTTCCAACACCTGTAGTGGCTTAGGCGTGGATTTTTTAAAGAATGTTTTTCCAACACCTGTAGTGGCTTAGGCGTGGATTTTTTAAAGAATGTTTTTCCAACACCTGTAGTGGCTTAGGCGTGGATTTTTTAAAGAATGTTTTTCCAACACCTGTAGTGGCTTAGGCGTGGATTTTTTAAAGAATGTTTTTCCAACACCTGTAGTGGCTTAGGCGTGGATTTTTTAAAGAATGTTTTTCCAACACCTGTAGTGGCTTAGGCGTGGATTTTTTATAGAATTTTTGCCAAGAGCCTTGGGCGTGGATTTTTTTAAGGAATCACTCCATTCTTTACTCGGGAAATCACCTTTTTCGAAATTCTGCTTTTTGTGTATTGGTAATAAGCTGACAAGAACTATTTACTGATAAGCTGCCAGCTATGAATTTTCAATACTATGTTTGGAATTTTACGAAATGAAAAAAAAAAAATCATCACCAGATCCAAGCACCTTATCGCTTAAGATTATAATGTTAGACTTATATATGGGTTACTGCATATTGATGGGAATAAAGTCAGCCAAAGTATGAAAATATAAAAAAAACGAAATGTTTTAAAACGACTTCATTTCTACTTCGGAGATGAAAAAATATTAAACCACATATCCTTATAATTCCCTCATAGAGGACCCAATACAAAATAGTAGATGTCGTCATGGAATGGACCATATACAATGACTGTGTGAGGAAAACCGATGAGAGTCTGGTTGCAGACTCCTATTTAATACTCACATAAACACGTACCCCCACACCCTTACATGATTTGCCTACCGTAGAAAACAAAAAAAATATATTTTTTGCAATTCAGCATATTTTTCTTATAAATAAGAATTGATTTCAAAACTTTTTTGTCAGTTGTATTTTTAAATTTGCAACGTTTATGTCGTCGTTGCAACATGACATTCCGGCATATTTTCCTTGGTATTTTAGTCGTCTTCGGCTATGCTATCGCAAATGTTCAGAGTCAATGTTATATACAGCAATCCGCTGATGCTTCGCAAAGGGCAACATTAAGTAAAAAAATTGGCACTCATTATGTGAAAATAGTCGATGAGGCACTTCACATCCCGCTGCAGATTGGTGAAGAAATTCAGGCAACTTGTGATACTACGATTTCCAGGTGAGTGACTTACGTAAAGTGCAAATTATGGGGTTTTTCTATTAAAATACATTCCATACTTTTAGTCCAACTTTTGCAGCCAACCGACAAACATGGAACTTCGAATGTACAAGTAGAGGTTTTCTTCGAGACTATTACAATGGTTATGCTAATATTGAACTATTATGCGAACCCCTCAAATGGAATCTTTATGAGACTGTAACGGATTTCTTCTGGTGTCCATCGCCCTTTGTTTCATACATATTGGGTCGACCAATACTTAATGGAAAATATGAATACATTGCAAATATCTGCTACAATTTGGAAAAACAACAACTTGTATCTGTAGTCTATATGGCAACAACAAAGGCATCAACATATTTGGTAAGTTTTTTTTTCAATCGCCAAAACAAGGTTTCATTTTTTGTTTCAAAGCACAAAACTCGATTTTTTCTTAAGGACAACGACTTCTACTTCCTCTAAATAATCAAGTTCGGTTTTTGCGAAACATCCGCAAAACAAGAGATCTCTCGGAAACTCGTCCGGATACCTCACTAAATAGTTCTATCGGTTGCGGCAACGGTCGAAGTTAAGTGGAAGTCAATGCCTCTAACTTACTGGGAATTTCAAGTGCATGTGAAGATTTTCAGATCTCAATCAGTTCAGCGGTTTACCCGGCCTTCCCCCTTCTGCATGAACCATCAGTTGGCACTCTTTTATATGCCTTTTGAGTTGGTGCATCCTGATCCATTGTCCAACATGACCTAGCCAACGTAGTCGCTGTAGTTCGATATGTCGATGGTTCATCCGACGACGATATTCACAATCGACGCAGTTCGGACAATAAATCTTTCGGAGAATTTTTCTCTCAAGATCTGCCTTATCTGTTTGCCCAAGTATTCATGCTTCTGGTCCATACACCAGTACGGGTAGTATCAGCGTCTTGTAGAGTGTGCTTTTGGTCTAGCGGAAAGTGGCCTTGTTTCTAAACTGCTTACTTATACCATAGTAGCATCAGTTGGTCATAACTATTCTCCTCCGGATTTCAAGTTTGGTTTATGGCGGTACGGAGGTGTATAAAATCGTTAACTACCTCGAAGCTGTAGTTTTCAAGTTTCACAGTTAGTCCGAGTCTACTGGAAGTCTTGCGAATTGATACCACCAGCTTGGTCTTCTCGCCATTTACTGCCAGAATTACTTTGGCAGAATCGTTCTGCCATAGTAGCTTCTGTTGGTCATAACTATTCTCCTCCGGATTTCAAGTTTGGTTTATGGCGGTACGGAGGTATATAAAATCGTTCACTACCTCGAAGCTGTAGTTTTCAAGTTTCACAGTTAGTCCGAGTCTACTGGAAGTCTTGCGAATTGTTACCATCCGCTTGGTCTTCTCGCCATTTACTGCCAGAATTACTTTGGCAGAATCGCTCTTAATTCGTTCAAATGTGGCTGTTACCGCTTGAAATGTTTGGCCCGTTATGTCGATGTCATCGGGGGTGGGCGAGTAACAAGTGATGTTTGGTGTCTGTTCACATTAGCCTCTCGTACGACCTTTTCCAGCAGGATGTTAAACAGGTCACACGCCAAACTGTCACCTTGTCTGAATCCTCGTTCGGTATTGAAGGGTTCTGAGAGGTCCTTTACGACTTTAACTGCTTATCTTGTGTCAGTCAGCAATGTTTGACCCGTCATGTTGCTGTCATCGGGATGGGCGAGTAACAAGTGTTGTTTGGTGTACAAAGTGTCATTTCCGTTCACCTTTTCCTCTCATATGACCTTTTCCAGCAGGATGTTAAACAAGTTACACGCCAAACTGTCACCTTGTCTGAATCCTCGTTTGGTATTGAAGGGCTCCGAGAGGTAATTTCCGACTTTAACTGCTGATCTTGTGTCAGTAAAAGTTATCCTGCATAGGCGTATTAATTTTGTAGGAATACCAAACGCAGACACGGCTTTAAACACCTGTCATCGGATAGGGCTGCTGACTGCGTCTTTATAGGCAACGAATAGGTGAAATGTGTCAATGTGTTTTTCTTGGGTCTTTTCCAGGATTTGTCGATGGTCAATGGTGGTCATTGCCCATTGCGACTACTACATCCTTTAAATAATCAAGTTCGGTCAACTTTTGCGAAACATCCGCAACACACGAGGCGTTACTGTGATCTTGTCCGGAGACCTGCTTAAATAATTCAATCGGTAGTAGCGACGGTCGGAGTGTACAAAATGCAGTGATTAAATCTATGTGAGTTAATGCCTCAAACTTACTGGGAATTTCAAGTTCATGTGCGGTTTATCCGGGCCTCTCAGTCGAGAAAATAAGGGCATCACTTTGATCTGCTGTTGTTCAATCTCATTATTGCTAGGCGCAATAATGCTATGAAGCGTGTGTCCCTCAAAAATTGATTGGGAAGACATTTGAAAGATTTGACGGTACGAGACCATACGATCTGCATTTTACCCAGAGTTAAACCTTATCAAAGGCAGATGGCTTTTAGCCTAATAAAATCACCAAAGAGCTCGCAATATATATAGTTTAGGCTGGAAAGAGGGTCTTACATCATCACATTTAAGTCAGTCAAGGCCTATTGTGTAATGAATGGAAAAGATTCTTAGTCTTTTCCATTCATTTCCCTAGAATTAGGTACGAAGGCTGCGCAATGACATAGGAAATGTTCCAACGTTTCGTTGTCTTCTCCATAGTGTAGACGAAATAAAATTTCAGCCCCTGATATTCAAGAGCGAGTCCCAGTTTCGTTCTTCCTTCTAGCCGGGAGTCATCTTTGTAACAGCAATTGCCAGAGGGCAATTGAGTTAGAGTTCCGTTAGCTCATGAGCCTATGTTCGTTTGTCTCTTATCTCAGCTAGTCGGTCTGTCGGTCCGTTGCTGATTGAGTATGCGATTGTAGGCTGTACTATATTGTTGTGCGGTATGGTATGTCCGTTATAGACCCACTCTTAAGTCTTTATCGTTGAATTAGTTCTTTACAGAACGATCTCACTCTGTCTCTGTCTAGGATTACTTACTTAGCTGGCTTGTGACCGAACATTTGTTCCATAAGCCGAGTGAAGCTTATCCAATTTAAAACACAATGCTGAGATGTGGTCTTTCACTTGATCTTTCCATCAGTTGGCTCGGTTTTAGATGCCTTTTGAGCTGGGGCATCCTCATCCATTCTCACAACATGGCCTAGCCTAGTCGCTGCAGCTCGATACGTCTCATTATGTCGATGTCCGAGAATAGATTGTTCAACTCGTGGTCAATTCAACGGCGACGGCCCACAAATCTTTCGGAGAATGTTTCTGTCTAGGATTACTCCCAACTATTAAAAGATGAGCTCAGAGAGAGGGAGTGAAGAAAACAACTGTGGAGGGTTTTCTTTGTCGTTAAAATGTTTCTATTTTGGATTCATGTTGTCTTCTTCTTCTTCTTTGGCTTGATGTTGGTATTCACACTTGTTTTATATACGGTATTTAGCACACATCGGTACACATTGTGTGAGAACCAATTTTTTACTCTCTGTTTGACCCTGATTTATATCGAAATAATTTGGAAAATACATATGCGAATTTTGTAACACCAATAAAGATGTCGGTAAGTATGTCTGAAATAAAGCAACAATAGAATGCAAAACTAGTCTCAATCGAGTGATTGGAACGTTTTCAGAGGACAATTCACAATATTAGTTATTCTCTACTTAATGGTGCCGATATTTTATTTTAAATTTTTTTCTTTCAGAATCCAACGATATACGACGGTATAGCTTGGACTGAAATTAAAAATATCGCTGCAAATTTCCCTTCTTATGGGTAAGCTCAGCTAATATATGGATATAAAATAATGATATTAATTTCCATAATTTAATTAGATTTTCCTCGCAACAATTCAGCAATACCCAGGTCGAAAAATGGTTAAAATTTGCCAACTATGAAAATCATGAAATCATACAAACGTTAAAATTACCTCAAAACATCCAGACCATTCAGTTAGGTGGACTGCTTGAATTTTCCTGGTGGCCTAATTTACTATCGGGAAATTGGATGCTCTACGAAGAGGCATTTAATCGACACATTGAAGCCACAAATGATGACTATGAAATTTTTGCTGGCATTTCTGGTTCAGTTGCGGTACCAATTTATGAAAATAATTGTCAACGAAATCGTTCCTTGAGTAAAGTTGTCGATACAATGAAACGAACGATACCCCTGTACGTTTGGAATTATCTCAAACCGAAAATGGAGAATCACAGTTCTGTCGTTATCATTGGCATTAATTCGCCATTTTATGATGTAAGTCGTCGTGTTGATTGGTAGAAGATATTTTGAAAATAATTTTGATTTTTTTCGCTTTAAGTTCTACGATGAAAAGGATTTAGTTTTTTGTCCGGATATATGCCATACAATTGATTGGTTGCGGGATATCGATAATACATTCGGTTATAAAACGATGGGTGTAATATTCTGTTGTAAACCGGAGGATGTTGCCAATTCGGAACGTTTAGAAGGATTTTCATTCCCACCATTTGTGGGAATTGAAGAAACGACCGTATATCAGATTGTAAATTCAAATGAAGAAGATGAATATATTAACAATGAATATTAATAATTTGTATATATATATATATATATATATATATATATATTCTAATCAATAAATAATTTTAGCAGCATACAATCAAAAAAAAAAAAAATATTTTTCTAGGACCATCGAAGGATTTCTTCATATTCTTCTCTCATTCCGTTTGCAACAATTCGGGAAATTCGTCAGAGACCTCATTTTTGATCTGAATGTAATCCAATGTAGATTTAGCCATGATCATATGCCTATTTGTCTGTCCCTCCATCCGTCTGTCCGTTAAAATCACAATGAAGCTCAAAATATTTAAGATCGTATAGAGAGAGTTGATTATTCATACGGCTTGCTATTACTCCAAGAATGTTTGGTTTTGCAAATTGGTTATATCGGTCCACGTTTAGGCATAAGCTACTTATAAAGGTCCCGCCTCATTATCGGTATTTTTTAAAATTTTGGCCGCATTTTACTGATCAAAGAGACAGTAAATAGATATTCTGAGTTGAAAGGTGAAAAGCACCTTCGCAGAGAATTTTCGTATAGTAGGTCCATTTTTTGGCGTATCCATCAAATAAAGGATATCTTCAATATTTTGAAGACCTATTATTATATTACGGGTTCTTAGAGACTATTATTTATCTCGGCAGAAAATTATAAATACAGGCGAAGGAGTCCCGCCATATTTTCGGTATTTCGAGGGTTCCTGATGTCAAATTACAGCCTTTTGTAATTTGACATCAGGAATTGTTCTATATAAGTCTATGTTGTGACATAGACCCCCCACTGTTTCCGGCATTTTTAAGGTTTTTGGCGCATTTTAAAACCAAACCAGTAAGGGAAGTAGTAAAGTCGAACTGGACCGACTATACGATACCCTTCACCACTTTGTGTATATTCTACCTAGTCTCCGAAGAGTCGTCGCCTTTTCGAAAGAACATTGACATGAAATTGAACGAATGATATATAAGAATTTTGGTGCACCATTTCTATTAAATCGAATGAAAATATATATGGGAGCTATATCTAAATCTGAACAGACTTTCAGGAAACTTAGCACACATTATTATAGACTCAATTCAGTAGGCTATGCCATATTTCGTGCATATAGAAAGATATTTAGGGACTTTGACGCACCATTTACCTTAAATCGGCCGAAAATATATATGGGAGCTACATCTATATCTGAATTAATTTTCACGAAACTTAGCCCACATTATTATCGACTCAATTCAGTATGCTATGCCAATTTTCGTGCAAATCGAAAGATATTTAGGGACTTTGGCGCACAATTTACATTAAATCGGACGAAAATATATATGGGAGCTATATCTAAATCTGAACCGATTTTCGGGCAACTTAACACACATCATTCTAGACTTATTTTAGTACGCTATGCCAAATCTCCTGCAAATCAAAAGATATTTAGGGACTTTGGGGCACCATTTACCTTAAATCGGCCGAAAATATATATGGGAGCTATATCTAAATCTGAACCGATTTCCGCGAAATTCAACACACATCATTCTAGACTTATTTTAGTACGCTATGCCAAATCTCCTGCAAATCAAAAGATATTTAGGGACTTTGGGGCACCATTTACCTTAAATCGGCCGAAAATATATATGGGAGCTATATCTAATTCTGAACCGATTTCCACGAAACTTAACACACATCATTCTAGACTTAATTTAGTGCGCTATACCAAATTTCGTGCAAATCGAAAGATATATAGGGTCTTTTGTTCACTATGTACATTAAATCGGACGAAAATATATATGGGAGCTATACCTAAATCTGAACCGATTTCATCGAAACTTAGCACACATCATTCTAGACTTAATTCAGTGTGCTATACAAAATTTCGTGCAAATCAAAAGATATTTAGTGACTTTGGGGCACCATTTACCTTAAATCGGAAGAAAATATTTATGGGAGCTATATCTAAATCTGAACCGATTTTCAAGAAACTTAGCACACATCATTACAGTGACAATTCAATACCCTATGCCAAATTTCGTGCAAATCGAAAGATATATAGATACCTTAAATCGGACGAATTTAAATATGGAATCTATATCTGAATCTGAACCGATTTTTCCCAATTTCAATGGGGTTCGTCATTGGGCCAAATAAATGAGCTGTGTCAAATTTCATCCAAATCGGATGATAAATGCGACCTGTACTTTGTTAACAATTTAACATCAACAGACCGACGGACGGTCATGCATGAATCGCCTTAGAAAGTAATTCTATGCATATTCTATGCATATTCCCAAAAGGAACCATAGGTCTATCTCGTTTCCTTTTGCCTGTTACAAACATATGCACAATGGCATAATACCCTGTACCACAGTGTGGTGAAGAGTATAAAAAGCTGTGAATTAATATTCTGGGTTCCAGGAGATTGACATTTTTATCTACAGGAAATGTTCGATATGGGTCAATGTTTTGGTATGCGTAATTTTGGTGTTTTAAGGGGTTTAAATGCATACTCCAACCGAAGCGGCTGTAATTTGACACACATCTCTGCAGATACTTACTCAGTGTTTTGAAGGTCTTGCCCGCAATTACCCAATTTTTCATAAAAATATTTTTCTCAGGGTGTAAATTACAAAAAAAAAAAAAAAAAAAATGAGGAGTAGATTTTTATAAAAATTATTTTTAAGGTTTGGATTTTTTTTTTAATTTTTTCAAGGCTTGCATTTTTATAGTAATGATTTTTTCAAAGCGTGGGTTTTTTTAATAATATTTTCGAATATTGTTTGTTTTAATATTTTGTTATATAAATAATATTTTTTCAAGGCATTGATTTAAAAAACTATTCGATATTTAATCGTTAATTTTTATAAAATATTTTTTTTTTCAATGCGTGGATTTTAATAAAATTATTTTTTCCAAGGCAGTGTCTCTCATAAACATATTTTTTTCAAGGCAATAATTTTTATAAATATATTTTTTCAAGGCCTTGATTTTTAAAAAAAATATTTGTTCTGAGCGTGGATTTTTATAAAAAATATTATTTTTTCAAGACTTGGACGTTTAATAAAAATCTAAATATTGAAAAAATCTAAGTCTCAAATATAGGTTCACCCAAATCCAAATTTAGTACCAGTTAGTACACATTAATATAAATTTCCATAACTACATACTTTAACAATCATAAGTACGAATTGCCAAACTTAGGATTCTATTCTACTCTAAATCCAATTTGTATCAAATTTAGTACACATAAGTACAAATTTCCATTACATCATGCAATCCAATGGAAATCTTATTACCCAATTTCAGGATTCTAACTCTATTGGTTCACCCAGAATTCAAATTGTACAAAATTTAGTACACAGTAGTACGAATTTTAAAAACTTCCTACTTTACCGAAAACTACACTCCCACAGTGTTCCTAAATCCACGTTTCAGGATTCCAACTCTATTGGTTCACCCACAATTCAAATTGTACTAAATTTAGTACACAATAGTACGAATTTTAAAAACTTCCTAATTAACCCGAGACTACACTCCCACAGTGATCCTCAATCCAAGTTTCAGGATTCCAACCCTATTGGTTCACCCACAATTCAAATTGTACCAAATTTAGTAGCCAGTAGTACGAGTCTCCAAAACGTCCTACTTAACCGGAAACTACACTCCCACAGTGATCCTAAATCCAAGTGTCAGGATTCCAACTCTATTGGTTCACCCACAATTCAAATTGTACTAAATTTAGTACACAGTTGTATCGATCTCCGATCACAATTTCATAATTTCAACTCTATCGCTTCACTCACAATTTAAATTTTATCAATTTTAGTACCATTTAGTACCCATAAGTAATAATGTGTTAAACAGAGTCCTGACCCCAACCTTACACCAAATTTCATTGTTCGCGCTTTATCGGTCCAACCAAATCCAAACTGTACCAATTATAGTACGATTTAGTACTTTTCGTACACATAAATAAAAAATTTCCAAAACTACGTACATATTCCAATCTTACACTCCGACGGTAATGTTAATTTAAAATTTCAGGATTCCAGCTCGATTTGTATCTTCCACGAAAAGTACTATATTTTGTACTATATTTGGTGCAAAATATAGTACCATATAGTACTTTTCGTACACATGAGTACAAACTTTCAAAACCATCTCCTTAAATAGACTCTCAACCCTAATTCGCATTCCAAATTTCAAGTTTATAGCTCTATCCATTCACCTGCTATGAAATTGTACCAAATAGTACTTTTCGAATAGTTATAGTTCGAATTTCCAAAAACTCATCTATCCTACACTTCATCAGCGACCACCAATCCAAATTTCAGAGATCTAGCCCTACCGGTTCGCAGAAATACATATGGTATCACATTTAGTACTTTTCGTACCGTTCTAGTACGAATTTCCAAAAAAAACCAGCCTTTTCTGTCACCTTTGGACCACAAGTGACCCTCAGCCAAAATTTCAAGATTCTAGCTTCAGCCGTTTCGTCTTGGCGTTTATGAATCGTTAAGTCAGTCAATGACTTTACTCATTTATCAGGATGCGAAGAATGATTAAAATACGCTCTTTCTCACGAATGCTCACGGCGAGAATTCGAATGTTTTCAATTTATCGCGAATGATAAAGTTACAATGAATGAACAAGCATTTGCAATCTCTCGCGAATGTTCGCATTATACGAAAAATTCACGAACGATCAAATTCATTCTTTCGCGAGCACACAAACAACGAAAGAATGTGTGTTTGGCAGAAAGTGTGTGGAAAACAAAACACATGCCCAACAACTATTGAGTTCACGAACGTTTATTGTTATTGTTGTTGCTGTTTCGAGCATTCGCGAGAATTCGGGAAAGTTTGTTTTCATTCGTGAGAGAATGTCAAAAAGAATTTCAACCACCAGATGAAACGAACGATCGTTGTTGTGTGCTCTCACTCGTTTGTTATGTGTGTGCGAACATTCTTTGGCGAATGCTCGTTTGGTATAGAATTTATCGCCATAAATTCATTCATAAAATCATTTGCGAGCGAATTTTTGCGCACCCTGTCTTTTATTAGTATAGATAGATTGTTCTAAGGTTTCGATTTTATAAAAAATATTTTTAAGGCTTGGATTTTTATAGAAGTAATGTTTAAGGTTTGAAGACTTAAAAAATGATTTCAATGCCTGGATTTAAAAAAAAAATTAAGGCGTGGATTTAAAAAAAAGGTGTGGATTTTTTAAAAAAATGCCTGGATATAAAAAAGATAAATCGTAGGTTTTTAATTTGAAGTCTTAAAAAATGATTTCATGGCGTGGGTTTAAAAAAATCAAAGCTTTTTTGTAAAGCGAGGATTAAAAAAATCTTTAAGGCCTTGGTTTTTTTAAAGCGGGAATTAAAAAAAATCTTCAAGGTCTTGGTTTTATTTCAGAGCAGGGAATTTTATAAAAATACTTTTTTCAGGGTATACATTTTTTCAGTAATATTTTTCTTCAAGGCTTGGATTTGTTTAAACGTTTTTATTTTTGAAAGCGTGGATTTTTTCATAATTTTTTCCAAGTCCTTAATTTTTTAAGTAATAATATTTTAAAGCTTGCATTTTATAAAAATAATGTTTTTCATTTTTTTTAAATAATAATTTTAAAATTATAATAAAAATATTTTTCAAGCTCAGTTTAAAAAAAATATGGAGCAATTTTTCTAAATTATTTTTTCCAAATACATTTTTTCTAATTTTTTTTCCAAACAAATAATATTTTTTTTCAAATCTCTATCAAACAAGCAACTCGAATACAACACAAGTTCCGAATACATCACACACAAGCTACATTCAATATAACTTCGTTTTAGTCGCAACTCAAAATAAAAAATAAAAAAATCCAAAAGCACAACAACAAGACCAATGCAAAAAAAAACAACAAACCCCAAGAAGTCAGCATCTTATCCAGTTCAGTTCAGTCAGTTCGGCCCGTCAGTCTCGAACTACATTTGCAAAGTAATGCAGCCAAACTGATTCAGTGCATCGTCATACGTTGACGGATTAAAACGCGTTGTCGGCGGTTAAGTGAACGTGTTCGCAAAACAAAAAAAAAACTTAAAATAAAAAATAGAATATAATTATAAAACGAATTTACGAAAAGGAAAAATAAATAACAATAAAAATAATTTATTGCATTGAAAAAATTGTAAAATAATTTATTCAACAAAAAATATTTATAACGAAGTGAAATAAATAATTGAATGAAAAATACTCATATATCCTATATAAAAAAAAATTGTTCCTGTTTTTCTTTATTAATTTTTGGGATATTCCATTTGTTGACGGTAAGTAAAGGGATTTTTGGATATAAATTTATAAAAAAAAACCCTAATTTATTTGTAACTGAGAGACATTAATTGTGGGTTAGGAGATGCGATTTTATATTTAAAATTTTTTTATAACTAGGATAAATAAGGTGAAACAATCTAAGCTAAATATGTTCGCCAAATATAATCGGTCAAATGTAGGTTGGGGGAAAAAAATCATAAATCTAACATTTTGAAGGAAAACTTGTGATTTAAGTAATATTTATGTAAGGACTATCTGAGATAAAAATAATTCTTGTTTAGGTCCATCTAAGCTATAATCGTGAATTTCTATAATTTATAATTATGGATTTATTAAAAAAATTAGCAATCACCACCTTGGATTCCTGAGGTGGATTTTTGAAATATTTATTTATAGGGCTAACTGAGTTATAAAATTATTATTTTTTTTTTTAATGTTTATTCAGGACCAAGCCATTTTTTTTTTTTAATTTATAAGGCCCACCTGAGCCACAGGAGTATGTTTTGTAAATATTTTTTTCAAGAACTACTTTATTTCTTAAGGTATAACCTGTGCTATAAGGGCGGCTCTTTTAATAACCATTTCAAGGACCACCGGCGTCATACGCTTTGGGTTTTAAGGACCACCTCAGATATAAGCGTGGATTTTTTAAATATTTTTTTAAGGACCACCTGAGCAATATCCCTGATTTTTTAAGGACCAACGTGGATTTTAAGGACTGCCTAAGCTATATCGTATATTTTTAAAATATTTTTCAAATACATTCCAGATTATCTAGTGAATTTTTAAAATATTTTTATAGGACCACTGCAGTTTTGATTTGAAGGACCAATTGATTTTTTAAAGACACATTGGGATTATGAAAAACATTCTTTAAAGAAGTACACTCTTTGAGAATCCCTTAAAAATAGTCCTTTAATAAAATCTAGAAACTGTATAGCCCGGAAAAAAATTCACGCTTATAGCCCTCTGTTGACCCTTGAAAATAATAAATATATTGCTTAAACAATCAGGCCATATATATATACACTTTTAGTAACACTGAAATATTCCTTAGAAAAATCTTTCTCACTTCTAAATGCACAGACAAATATTTCTTAAATATATCGACGCTCGTACAGATCCTGAAAAATATACTTAAAAGAGCATACCTTATATATAAAAAAAAATTCAAACCGCTAACAAATACTTTAAAAAAGTCGACGCTTCATGTTATTGATTACTTTTTCTGGGAATCTGAGGACGTTTCTGAATCTCTTATTCAAACATTCAATTATAGTAACTTCACTACATTGTACAAAATTGTGTGTCGGTCGGCCAAACTTTGGGTCTTTAGTGCACAATTTACATTAAATCGGACGGAAATATATATAGCAGCTATATTTAAATCTGAACCGATTTTCTTGAAACTTGACACACATCATTCTAGACACAATTCAGACGGACGGACATGCATAAATCGACTCAGAAAGTGATTCTATACATATTCTCAAAAGGAACCATGTGTCTATCTTGTTTCCTTTTGCCTGTTACAAACATACGCACAGTGTGGTGAAGGGTATAACAATTATTATACCCTTCACGAGAAACAAGATAGACACATGGTTCCTTTTGAGAATATGCATAGAATCACTTTTTAAGTCGATTTATGCATGTCCGGCCGTCTGTCTGGCCATGTTAAATTGTAAACAAAGTACAGGTCGCATTTATAATCCGAATTGGATGAAATCTGGCACAGGTCACTTATTCGGCCCAAGGACGTACCCTATTGAAATTGGGAAAATTCGGTTCAGATTTAGATATAGCTCCCATATATATTTTCGCCCGATTTAAGGTAAATGGTGCACCAAAGTACCTTAATATCTTCCGATTTGCACGAATTCACAGCGTACTGAATTACGTCTATAGTGATGTGTGTTAAGTTTCGTGAAAATCGGGTCAGATTTCGATATAGCTTCCACATATAGTTTCGTCCGATTTGAGGTAAATAGTGCACCAAAGTCACTATATATCCTTCGATTTGCACGAAATTTGGCATATCGTACTGAATTAAGTCTAGAACGATGTGTATTAAAATTCATTAAAATCGGTTCTAGTTTAGATATAGCTCCTATATATATTTTCGTCCGATTTTAGGTAAATGGTGTACCGAACGTACTGAATTAGATCTAGAATGATGTGTGCTAAGTTTCGTGAAAATCGGTCCAGATTTAGATATAGCTCCCATATATATATATTTCGTCCGATTTAATGTAAATGGTGTACCAAAGTCCGTATATATATTTTGATTTGCACGAAATTTGGCGCAGCGTAATGAATTAGGTCTTGAATGATGTGTATTAAGTTTCCTGAAAATCGGTCCAGATTTAGACATAGATACCATAATATTTTCGTCCGATTTAATGTACACGGTGTACCAAAGTCCCTATATATTCTTCGATTTTCACGAAATTTGGCATAGCGTACAGAATTGAGTATAGAATGATGAGTGGTAAGTTTGGTGAAAATCGGTTCAGATTTAGTTATAGATCCCATATATAATTTCGTCCGATTTAATGTAAGTAGCGTACTAAAGTCCTTGCGTATCTTTCGATTTTGACGAAATTTGGCATAGCGTACTAAATTAAGTCCGTTCACAAAATTATGCACAACATAGTGAAGTTAATATAGGCTAACGTGTGGCAAGTATACATATATTTTCCTCCGATTGTAAGTAAATGATGAACCACAGACCCAAAATATGACACATATGTAGAAAACGTGCTAAAAGTAGTATAAACTAGATGTGACAAGTTTCATTAAAATCGGTTTAAATGTAGCTTCCATTTATATTTTCGGCCGATTTTTAAATTAAATAGTGGCCCAAACTAATTGTGCCCAAAGTACAAAATTGACTATAGAGTGACGTAATTGCTTTTCGTAGAGATGTAGAAATGCTGACATAGCCCATATATTCGACCGACTTCATGTTTATTGGGTTTCAAATAATCAACGAGTGTTCGATTGAGATTTGCTTTAAATTTATTTACATAATTTTGCCTCATTCTCTATCTATTCACATTAAGAGTTTAGTATAGGTTACAGAATGACAGGTGTATGGATTGATCAAAGTCGGTTCATATATATATAATGATTAATCTTGATTTTTTATTATGATCGGTCAATATTTAAGTGGGACTAGGACTTTTGTGTGAAGGGAACACAAAATTGACATATTATGTGATAAATGTTCACGTTGGGAAGGCTTGATTCGGAATGTGGATGGCTTGGACGACACATCAAATTTTATTACAAGAAATGTGAATTTGTTTACACATATTTTGTCATGGCCTCTCACATGTTACATTTTTGTAATTCGCATTTTTTCAGAGCCTCAGTTGTTGATATTATATTAAAGAATATTTCCAGAATAGGCATGGATTTATTAAAGAATAATTTCCTTAAGGCCACAAATAGGCGTGGATTTATTACAGAATAATTCCCTAAAGGGCACAAATATGCGTTTTATGTACTCTTAGAAGTTGTAAATTTTAATTAATATTTTTTTTCAAATTTTCCTAGACAGTGAATCTCAAATTGTTTCCCATCCCCACTTCCAATGCATTGCCGTCGTTGTTGTTCCACAGAAAATTCTAGCCAACTGCCAAATTCAATTAAAAACAAAACGATTGCGTAAAGTACAACGCTCACCGGCTGGCTGGCTGCCTGGCTAGCCGTTTTAAATAGAATTTGGCAAATGTGAAGTGTGGAAAACTGAATGTCGGAATATAAATCATTTAAGCGTAAATAATAAATAATTCATGTGTGGCAGATAATTTGTTTAGATAGTAAATATGTGAATATGTGTGTTATAGTCAATGATAATTTGCATATTTCATTAAATCGGAGTAATATCAATGAGGGTGGGTGGGGTGATTAATAAAATTCAAATTGATTAAAATTAAAGAGTCATCTAAATATGTAGGTATTAAATATTCTTTATTATAAATGAATTCAGGTTCAGTTCAGCTATTGATCTCTAAGACATTTCAAGTGATAGAAAAAAACATACAATTAAAAAAATCAATAGTAACAAATTGATCTGCTCCTACTTCTGTCATCAAAAAGATTATGGGACGAGAACGAACGTTTCCTACATTCTAATTACTTCATTCTGGATTCTCATTTCGAAACCATATTTTTCCTCATTCCAGTCAACAATCTAATCTCTCTGGATTACCGTTAATTAAATGCAAATAAGAAAAAAAAATAAATCACAAAAATTTGTCATCCACTCTTCCCCGCCATTTGATGATCAAATCTCCCCCCATAATATGCGGCTTAATTAAATCCGATCACATCACATATGCAAAATATATATATATATATATATATATACGTAATATTCGGTTTATAGCTATGATCCGGTTTAATTTCAGGTGATGCTATAATAAGTTGAAAAAAAAAAACAATAAATGATAAATATTTAGAACTTCTATGCTTAAACAAAAACAAAAGACTTAAGACACAAACGTTATCTCAATTTGGTGAACACAAAATTCACTTTCATCGAAATGTGACAAATCGTGTTTGGGTTATGTTGCTGTTGTTGTGGTTGTTGTTTTATAATAATATAAACTTGTTATTGCTATATATATATTTATAGGTTAGAAGAACATGTCGAAGCTAGACACTGGTTTGGGAGAAATGGTGTGGTTGTGGGTTTTATAAAACAGAACTGTTGAGAAATTAAAAGATCAAAGGGAATTTTTATGGAACGGATTTTCTAAAGAAATATTGTTCAAGGGCCACTAATAGGTGGGGATTTATTTAAAAATATTTTTCTAAGGCCATGAAATAAGCGTGGTTTAATAAAAAATATTTTCCTAAGCCCACAAACAGGCGTGGATTTATTAAAGAATATTTTTCAAGGGCCAACATAGGCGTGGATTTATTAAAGAATATTTTTCAAGGGCCAACTGAGGCGTGGATTTATTAAAGAATATTTTTCAAAGCCAACTGAGGCGTGGATTTATTAAAGAATATTTTCAAGGGCCAACTGAGGCGTGGATTTATTAAAGAATATTTTTCAAGGGCCAACTGAGGCATGGCTTTATTAAAGAATATTTTTTTGACCTCATCAAAATAGGCGTGGATTTATTAAAGAATATTTTTTTCACCTCATCAAAATAGGCGTGGATTTATTAAAGAATATTTTTTTCACCTCATCAAAATAGGCGTGGATTTATTAAAGAATATTTTTTTCACCTCGGCGTGGATTTATTAAAGAATATTTTTTTCACCTCATCAAAATAGGCGTGGATTTATTAAAGAATATTTTTTTCACCTCATCAAAATAGGCGTGGATTTATTAAAGAATATTTTTTTCACCTCATCAAAATAGGCGTGGATTTATTAAAGAATATTTTTTTCACCTCATCAAAATAGGCGTGGATTTATTAAAGAATATTTTTTTCACCTCATCAAAATAGGCGTGGATTTATTAAAGAATATTTTTTTCACCTCATCAAAATAGGCGTGGATTTATTAAAGAATATTTTTTTCACCTCATCAAAATAGGCGTGGATTTATTAAAGAATATTTTTTTCACCTCATCAAAATAGGCGTGGATTTATTAAAGAATATTTTTTTCACCTCATCAAAATAGGCGTGGATTTATTAAAGAATATTTTTTTCACCTCATCAAAATAGGCGTGGATTTATTAAAGAATATTTTTTGGGGGTTGGGGCTGGGGTTTCCGAGAGGCGTGGATTTATTAAAGAATATTTTTTTCACCTCATCAAAATAGGCGTGGATTTATTAAAGAATATTTTTTTCACCTCATCAAAATAGGCGTGGATTTATTAAAGAATATTTTTTTCACCTCATCAAAATAGGCGTGGATTTATTAAAGAATATTTTTTTCACCTCATCAAAAT
>NW_026886014.1:0-7275 GCF_032173495.1 Musca vetustissima
TTTTTCCAAGGAGTCTATCAGAGGCGTGGATTTTTTAAAGAGTATTTTTCCAAGGAGACTATCAGAGGCGTGGATTTTTTAAAGAGTATTTTTCCAAGGAGAGTATCAGAGGCGTGGATTTTTTAAAGAATATTTTTCCAAGGAGACTATCAGAGGCGTGGATTTTTACAAAAATATTTTTCCAAGGAGACTATCAGAGGCGTGGATTTTTTCAAGAATATTTTTCCAAGGAGACTATCAGAGGCGTGGATTTTTTAAAGAATATTTTTCCAAGGAGAATATTTTTCCAAGGAGACTATCAGAGGCGTGGATTTTTTAAAAAATATTTTTCCAAGGAGACTATCAGAGGCGTGGATTTTTTAAAGAATATTTTTCCGAGGAGACTATCAGAGGCGTGGATTTTTTAAAGAATATTTTTCCAAGGAGACTATCAGAGGCGTGGATTTTTTAAAGAATATTTTTCCAAGGAGACTATCAGAGGCGTGCATTTTTTAAAGAATATTTTTCCAAGGAGACTATCAGAGGCATGGATTTTTTAAAAAATATTTTTCCAAGGAGACTATCAGAGGCGTGGATTTTTTAAAGAATATTTTTCCAAGGAGAATATTTTTCCAAGGAGACTATCAGAGGCGTGGATTTTTTAAAAAATATTTTTCCAAGGAGACTATCAGAGGCGTGGATTTTTTAAAGAATATTTTTCCGAGGAGACTATCAGAGGCGTGGATTTTTTAAAGAATATTTTTCCAAGGAGACTATCAGAGGCGTGGATTTTTTAAAGAATATTTTTCCAAGGAGACTATCAGAGGCGTCGATTTTTTAAAAAATATTTTTCCAAGGAGACTATCAGAGGCGTGGATTTTTTAAAAAATATTTTTCCAAGGAGACTATCAGAGGCGTGGATTTTTTAAAAAATATTTTTCCAAGGAGACTATCAGAGGCGTGGATTTTTTAAAAAATATTTTTCCAAGGAGACTATCAGAGGCGTGGATTTTTTAAAAAATATTTTTCCAAGGAGACTATCAGAG
Source organism: Musca vetustissima (assembly GCF_032173495.1). NCBI lineage: Eukaryota > Metazoa > Arthropoda > Insecta > Diptera > Muscidae > Musca > Musca vetustissima. Next base: position 1,026 of record NW_026886014.1, read on the forward strand.
GCGTGGATTTTTTAAGGACTGTCACAGGCGTGGGATTTTTAAAGAATATTTTCCAAGGAGACTATCAGAGGCGTGGATTTTTTAAGGACTGTCACAGGCGTGGGATTTTTAAAGAATATTTTCCAAGGAGACTTTCAGAGGCGTGGTTTTTTTAAAGACTGGATTTTTTAATAAAAATATTTGTTTAACGACTGTCACAGGCGTGGGGTTTTAAAGAGTATTTTTTTAAAGGTAATAAAATTGTATTTTCAGCACAATCGCTATCAATGGCAAGTGGTATTTGTCATAGCTGCTGGGATTTTTATTGTCGGAAATCTATTGTTTATTATTTTTGGTACCGCTGAAACACAATCCTGGAATTCTGAAGATTACCTACCGTCCGATGATACCGACAATGAATGGCACAGCTATAAGAGTAATTTTAGTGATTTAGAAACAATGCCCAATCACCAACAAGTTGATTATCAAAATAATAAAATATAGGTTATGATTAAGCGCCTACAAAAATATACTATATGTAATTTTGTAAATATGTACAATATATTTATATAGAAATGTAATGTGATATATGGTACTAGGTTGAATATTTGTTATTAAACTATATTGTTATAAATATAAAGAAAAAAATGAAAACGATATAAATTTTGCAAAAAAATTCTAGAAGTCACGCAAGAGATTTGTTTTTTATTTCACCAGTTTTATATTTCATACTATCCCCCAAAGTATGCTTTAATGAACATAATTTGAAACTTGCGTTGCCAACTTGTTAACATGCGAGGGTGGAGTAGATATGGTTATTGTTGGATTAAATTTTCGGTGGATATAAGTTAACATTGAAGATTCCACAGGAATAAAAATTAAATTGAAATTAATTAATAATCAAGCATTAAATTGTTGCTACTACAAATGGGGTAGAAAATATTAACATTATTGTTATTTGTTCTGGTTATTAATAATATTAATACAATTCGTCTTAAGCCGATTATATTTGTCGGCCAAATTTCATCGCCATTTGCCTTCGACTCAAAAATACTCGCATAGATAAACATTTGTTCAGTATATTTACTATAAATAGACCTTTAACAAAAGAATAGCGACCAGTTTTAAAAGAAAACAATTCATTTTGTAAGTGTAAAAATTTACACCTTAATTTCGCCAAAATTTAGTCATGGAAATCAAACCACTATCGCTCAAAACACTTTAAATTGTGTGAATCATTCGGCGAAGCTTTTCTTAATAATAACCAAAACGGTAGCCGGCATTGTAAACATTTACTATTAATCTCGACAAAACACCTCCTAACCCATTGTTCCCTAATAATTTAAAAGTTGCTCAAAAATGTGTGAAATATTAAGTGAAATCGTAAATAAAAAGTAATCGGAAAGATATTGATAAGGGAAAAAATAGTTCAAATTGGAATTTGTTATAAACTATTTGAGAAACTGTAAAGCGTAAAATTCTATGACGATTTAAACATGTCCGTCTGTCGGTTGTAATCACTCTAGCCTCTAAATGAATTTAGATAGATCGCTAACATTTTGTATAGAGATGTCTTTTGTCTGCAGGTCAAGTTCGACATGGATATATCCCATGTTCCGTCTACGTTTAGGCATAGTCACCACATAAGGGTACCCCCAAATTTTTGGTATTTTGGAGTTCTTGAGCTCGTCTTTAAACCGAAATCGCTGAAATTTGGTACATTGTGTTCGCATTGGGTACCACATTTCTCCACTAAAAACTATAAATATACGTCCACTTTGTCTGGTAGCCCTTATTTCTTATTGGGTACCATATTTCTCTAATAAAAAGTATATTGGTCCACTTTTTCTAGTATTTTTGGGGGTTAAAGCAAGTTTTTCAGCCGAATTCGCTGTAATTTGGTATTTTTTAGTACTTGGTAAAAAATCTTCATCCCAAAATATAATAATATTAGCCTCGTTTAAGGGATAGTCCCCATATAACCCTAATGTTTATAATAATTATACCCTCAGCCTTATGGCTAGTTAGGGTATATACACTTTGATACGTTAAAGATGTGTTTCATCGAAATATTGGTTTTAAACCCAATTTTTCTTTAGACAAAATTCTTATCAGACTATTTGGAGTAAATTTATAAATTTTGCCTGTCTGGCCGGCCGGCTGGTGTGCACAAAAAATCTCAAGGGTATATCCGATTTCCTCCAAACTTTGCACAGCGTAATATTTCTACCCAACGAAGATGGGGAACATCGGTTCCTTCCTTCTGGTACCTCACCCATAAAATGGTTAAAATTGTGTTAAAAATTAATTTTATAATATCATGCGAACGGATCACTCGATTTGAACTAAACTTTTCACAACCTATTATCATTACCAAGCGTGGATCAAGTCCGAATATGGAACACATTGCTCTACTCCTTCTGGCACCTCCCCCTCAAAGGGTCAAAATGTTCAATATATATGAATCCAATATCTGGCGAATGAAAAGTCCGATTTGAACCAAACTTTGCACAACCTATTATCTGTAACAAGCCTAGATCAAGTCTGTACTCGAAATGGTCAGTGTGTACCCTAAAAAGTATGGAATTCTAAGACGATTAAAATGGGCTAAATCTTCCTTTGTAATCATTCTACCTTCGGAAGATATCGAGATAAAAAACTACAATGTCAGGTTCCAAAATTAACTATATCAACCCGCATTAAGGCCTACCAATCGGTATATTTAATATTTAACGTGAAGGATAGTGTGAATGTATTGTGATACAAAACAAAAATGTCAGGTTCGAAATTGAGCTATATCGGTCCTTAATTAGGCAAAGCTCCTCTTATAATGATAACTCCGAATGTTTAATATTTCCTGCACGATGCAATCAACATTGGTCCATCTTTAGGTATATTTTTGGTAATTCCTGCACGATGCAATCAACATTGGTCCTTCTTTAGGTATAGGCCTACATAAAACTTTTATTTCGAGGATTTTTACGGTATAGGTCCACTTTTTGGTACGTTCCATATATCAGAAGTGTCGTCAGTATAATCGTCCCTCTTGGGGTAGGAAACGCCTTTGCTTATAAATGCCAATACTATATGGTGAACATTTTAGGAAGTTAATATTAATATTTTTGAGAGCAATTTAATATTTCTGGCTGTAGGTTAGCTTATTTGTAATATGATGGACGAAAATATATATGGAAGCTATATCTAAATCTGAACCGATTTTCACGAAACTTTGCACACATTATTATAGACTCAATTTAGTGTGATGCACCAAATTTCGTGAAAATCGAAAGATATATAGGGACTTTGGTGCACCATTTACCTTAAATCGGACGAAATCATATATGGGAGCTGTATCTAAATCTGAACCGATTTTTCCCAAATCGGATGATAAATGCGACCTGTACTTTGTTTACAATTTAACATCGGACGGGGCCGACTATACCATACCCTACACAACTATCACGGAACTCAAACTTTCTGCGGATGTATGTCAACTAATTTTCAGCACAGCCCTTGTATACTTGTCCAGATTCCCTTCAGCATGTTCCCTTCAGCATGTTTCCTTCAGCATGTTGTGACCTATAGGTCGAATCGAAAAAAAATTTAATGATTACAAAATCATCACCGAAAATTTTAGGCGTTGTCCTTGACCATAACTGGAACTTCGTGGAAAATTTCAAAGTGATCATCGCTATCTTTCCGCCCTCTAGTGTGATAATAGGTTACTAAATAATATCAGAATACGTAGAAACCTGAAAATATTTTCGTGTAACTCCCACATCCGAATACATACAACAATATAATTTGTATCAATTTAAAGGCCAACCACTCTTCATGCAAAATTTCATGGGTGCAGGACCAATATTTCGCGGCGTTACAAACTATTGGGGCTGCACAAAGCTATAATATCCTGACAACATAGTTGTGTAGGGTATAAAAAATTATAATATATTTTTTTTATTTTTTGTTAGTTCCCTGTTTATAATCAGTATTTGTTTTTTGTTCATTCACATTAGCTATCTTACAAATTCCAACAACGTTTTTTTATAAAACGTCCATCGAACGTCATTAGCATGTAGGTTAGTAATCGGTGGTTTTTGCGAACGTATTTGGTCATCACTGCCATTTCTGTAACGAGCACCGGTTTTTAAAATTCAAGTTCATGACGTTATAGTGTTTTATTTATTTTTATTTTTTGTTTAATATTTATTTTGTTTATTGTTTTTCGGCAAATTTTGTTAGTTATCTGTCTGTCAGTTAGTCAACCAGCCAGTAAACGATTAAGGCTACCACTTTGACTTAAGTGAAAAACAAAAAATAAATGCACATGAGAACGAATCTGTTTTGCATACAAACGATCATGTAAAATTTTGATTGTTGATTCTATTTGATAAACAATTGCCAAGCGGCAAATAATTCATATTTTAATGTTGATTATCATTGGCGGAACACTGGCTGTGACCAGTGAGACGTGGCGTACATGTTGATCCTAAATTTGGAATATGATGAGGCCTACGAGGTTGAGGAGACAAATGTGGTAGCAGTGGAAATAATTTATAAATACCAATTGGTGTTTGCTAAAGAATATTTGGTTTTTTTGCAAGGTACTACCGTTCTTTTTCATAGAAAAAAACTTTTGAAGACATAAAAATAATAAAGAATCTGCACATGATGGTCATTAAAATAGAATATCAGGGTAGGCCATTTACTTATTGTTTCTTCTGATTATATTCAAATTTCGATTTGTAGGTATGTTATAGTCGAATGTCTTCAAAAAAGTACCATGACTAAAGTACCAAATAAAATTACTGAATTTTTGGGGATTTTTTTGGTTGTTTAGTTGTTAGGCTTGTTTCAATAAATACATTTTAATCAAATGCAATCAGAGGTAATATTGAGCGACTATTAGATGTCGTATTTATGTATACGTGTTCACATAAGTGTACAAAAATTGTGTAATTACATATAAAAATTAGATAAGCTAAAAAAAGGCAAAAAAGTAAATGTCATGAAGTTAGTTTCGGCCGAACTCTTCATACCCTCCATCATGTTGTGGACAAACAAAGGTTTTTAATGGGGACTATGTCTAAATATGGACATACCTCGAAGAGCTTCTACAAAGATGCTTTTCAACCTACGAGCACCCTGAATGCCTAATTTGTGCTGCTTTGGTGGGTCCCGAACTGCAGAAACTGTTTCGTTATATGGTAGCTATATATCTTCGAAAACTTTTGCAAGCATTGATTCGTTGGCCTCTCTTCAATTACTAGAGGATTCCTAGAACACCCCAAATGCGACAATTTTGTTTATAAACATACCCATCGACTGAGCAAGGTGCTTCATTCTTCCTAAAAATTCTTTCTATCCGTATCTACGATTTTGTGAATGGCGAGCTGGTTAAAGTTTTTAAGTGCGATAGACTTTATATGGATGTAAGTGTAGATCTAAATACAAAGTGTGCCATAATGTGCCGTAAGAAGTCCTAATTCCTAAGAACGGAATCGACACATTCGGGTCTTGGGCGACACTTTCACTGATAGCAGGGATAGATCAAGCGGAACGATCGAATCGATGATGCACAGGACTTATAAAAATTGTAACCAATCCAGTTTGTGTGGGAGATACTAGAAGAAGTAGACCGATAAGTCCCATATCCCATATGGTTAAAATATTAGGTTATGCGATGTTTGGTTTGAATCAGATGCTTTATTGGCATGCTATTATACAAAATATTTTCAGCACAATATCATGGGGGAAGATACAAGAAGAAGAGAAATTTCCCCATCTTCGAAATCAGTTTGAGTTTGAAAGAAATGTTACGATACAAAGGTTTGGATCAAATCCGACATTCCATTAGCCTAATATTGAACATTTTTACACTTTGTGGAGAAGGTACAAGATGGAGTGAACCAATGGGTCCCATTTTCGGACTTGGTAAGGATACTAGGTTGTGCAAAGTTTGATTCAAATCGGAAATTCGGATCGCTTGATATGATAAAATTAATTTTGAGCAAAATTTTGAAAATTTTATGAGGGAGGTACCGGAAGGAGTTGGAACAAATAATACGATGTGCAAAGCTTGTATGAAATCGGTTATTCCCTTCAAGAGCTATCGGGCACACTAGACGGCTAGACATACGGACTCCAAATTGTCTGAAACGGATTTGGTCCACAGAAACATGGGGTCTAAAACCAATATTTCTATGAACATTTTTGCCGTATCAAAGTGTATATACCAATACGTAACTGAAAGTTGAGTAAATAAAAACAT
>NW_026886015.1:0-7364 GCF_032173495.1 Musca vetustissima
TATATATATATCCATTGCTTCCAAGGCATGCATACTTTCGTTGACGTTATCCAACAAAATCCTTATATTTGGTGCTGAATGGCTGCTAATATTTGGATTGTCTAAAATTCTATCGACCAATTTTGTGAATAGAACTCGTTTGTTACCATATCTATTCTCCAACAATTCCCAGGCCGCTTTAAAATTTGCTTCCGTTATTTGCAGATGCTGTACTATACGAAACGCTTCTCCTCTTAAATTCGTTTTGAGGTAATATAGCTTTTGTAACTCCGATAGCTTGGAGTTCCCATCAATCATTTCTTTAAATAGGTTCTGGAAGAAACTCCATTCTTCGACTTTCCCACCGAAGCATGGGACCTGAATTGGTTTCAATTCTACTGGCATCGTTTGTTCTTTTACTTCGCCCATTCTCATTATAATTTCGTGCATCCTTGCTTCATATTTTTCTTCGATTTCTTCCAAATCCATTTCTGTATCTTTGCTGCCATGTACCATTGAGAGCTCTAAATTTAGTTTTTGAATTTCATCAAATTGTTTCTCCAGTGATGACTTCATGTGCTCCAGCGCGTATTTGTTAACTCCCATCAATTCGCCCTCAACTGCTTCATTGAGCTTATTAATCTTCCTTCTGTATTGGGATAAGGTTAACCGATATCTGTTGGTTTCTGTTTGCTCTGGTTTTTCTGCTTGTTCGAGTGGTTTAGCTTTGTCTCGTAAATTCGTCTCTGTTTCATTTTCCTTCCTCTCGGATGTTGACGGTAATTGATTCGATTGCTCTTTACTTGATCTTAGCATTTCCTCCTGACATGTTTGAACTTGCAGTATTTGTTCCTGCATTGCTTGCATTTGTTTTAGGAAGCTCTTAAATTGTTGGCCCCATAAGTTCCTAGGCTGTTCGGGCTCCAACTCTTCCAGTTTGAGATCTTCCGTCATTTGTGCGCTCTCTTGTTGTCTTTCCTGTTCCTGCATTTTTAGGACAGTTTCTGTCTCTGTCATTACACCTCTACTGCCTTCTTAGCTCTCTCGTATTGAGCCTGTATTTGTCCCCACACCTTATCTTGGAAATCGTTGTTTACACCATGTACGATTAACTTCTGGTGGTTCGCTCTAGCTTCCTGTATTTTATTTTCCAGGGAACGCAATGTTTCCTCCACAGCTGCCCTTCTCACAAAGCCTGCTTGCACCTTATCACAAATCCCTATTACTTCTCTAAGGATTTGGTTCAGTGTCTTATATAGATTCAGACTGGACGCCATCATTTTTCTTGCGTTACTCTTTGTTTCTTGTTTTTATTGTTTAATGGTCTTTAAATTGCCGCTGGGGTCTTTAAATTTTGCCACTGGGGTCTTTATTTTTTTTTTGCCACAAGGGTCTTTAAATTGCCGCTGGGGTCTTTAAATTTCGCCACTGGGGTCTTTAATTTTTTTTGCCACAAGGGTCTTTAAATTTCCGCTGGGGTCTTTAAATAATAAATTTGCCGCTGGGGTCTTTAAATTGCCGCAGGGGTCTTTAAAATTTTTTTTTTAATTTTAAATATTTATTGAAAAAAAATTTATTTTTTTCCGGCCGCTGATTCTTTTTATCGAAGGACCAATGTTGCGGGAGAAAGATATTAGACTGTTGTTCTTGACTGTCAAATCTATTCTGATTTTATTATTTAAAATTATTCCTTAAGAACTACCTAAACTAATCTAACTTAGCCTAGTACATATAAGAGATAAGTGTGTTCATTTGTTTACATTGCCCAAATGTGCACACCGACATCTATGTGTGTGGGCTGCTATTAATTCTTCGTTGTCAGCTCACACACTCATAAAACCACAATATAGTGATCTCTATTTACTCACCCGCTGCGCGCATGTGTATGGAGATATCCTTTATTAGCTATGCGTCTTCAGCAGCGTTGAGTGTTATCATCCCTTATGCGCATACATGCCCATGCGCAAGAAATATTTTTATTAATACTTTATTCGTTATTGGTAACTCTCTCTAATATGCATTAAAAATCTGCATATACTACAAATGGAACATTCATTTGTTTCTTCAGATTTTTTAATGATAATGAATTACCCACATCCGGCATTCTGGCAATAAGCCGACCACAGCCTCCTCCAGCAATATCATCTAAATCGTCTATATTTAAATATGTATACAGTTCATCATCATTATAATTATCTGGAAAATCTACGTCTGTTTCCATTGGAATAGAAAATTCTATATTTAAACCTTCATCTTCTATATTCTTATGTCCCCACACTGGGTTTTAATTTTATCACTTTTAATGTTTCTTTTTGTAAGGTATTTTCGCTAAACAAGCAATTTTTTATAATCATCTATAGAATACTTTGCAATTACATTTTTCTTTACCCCGTTTGGTTTTTTTGAGTACATTATCTACAACCTTATATTAATACATTTTCGGACCTAAACCAATAAATTCTGTAATTATTTTGCAACAGTTTTCATATTTCGTTATTCCAATAACTTTCTTATTAACACCAGGAATATTGCAAACATTTTATTCTGGATAATCATCATAAAAGTCTTCAGTGAATCTGTATCCATATAGCATAGAACAGCACAGCACGATCCCCATATTTAATTAATAGTGGAAATCATACATTTTCCATTTCGCTAATTCTAGAATACAGAAACCAAAATAAATTGGTTCATTATACTACACATTTACCTATTCAATTGTATTGCACAAAGATTATAATCAAATATGAAAATTTGGGTTTGATATTAATTTTCTGGGGTTTTCGCTACATGGCATCAAGTGAAAACCCCGGTGAGGTATAATATTGACAGGGATCTAGGTGATAAACCCATTTTGAAGATTTTCGGAAATTTTCAAAAACGTCAGTTAATAAAGGCACATCTATTTTCAAATATAATTCCATGTAATCTTTTAACGATCTACAATTAAATGTTTCCCAAACTTTGATCGCATGTTTATAATCATCTGTGCTACGTTTCGTATCATTTAATGTACTCTAGAAAGGATAGAAAATTTGGCTCGATTGCCTCGTAAACCAGAAACGGCTTCAAAAAACTAAATAATTTTCTTACTATTTGCTACCAGAATGTAAGAGGATTAAATAAAAACTAACTTATTTATATACTGATAGCCATGGTTTTGATTATAATATTATAGTATTTTCTGAAACTTGGATTAAAATATAGTGAAATTAATAGTTTATAGTAAATTCTAAGTTCAAAATATCAAATTTTTAGAAAAGATCGGATAAATAAAAGGTTTGGTGGTGTCCTCATCGCAGCCGACGCCAAATATTCCACGAATTTAATTCAATTAAATCATTTAACTGAGATAAAATTTGTCGGCATATCCATTGAATTGCGTAAATTTAAATTATTCGTCACTTGTTCATATATTCCTCCTTCATCGCAGCTTGATATTTATAATCAGCATATATTAGCAATACAATCCATAATTAATAAAATGAATGCTTCGGACCGAATATTAGTTTTTGGCGATTTTAATATGCCATCTGTGAAGTGGCTTTCATGCCCGAGTCAGAAGCTCTTACTCCATTGACATCTGATATAAATTTAAATCAATTTACTTCTGAAATTATTAGTCGATTTTGTGACATTACTCTCCAACAAATAAATAATATAGTAAATAATCATGATAAAATCCTGGATCTAGTCTTCGTAAATTAGACACCATATTTTGAATTAGTTAGAATACCTCCTATTTGTATTCCTAAAGATAATTATCACCCAACTTTATGTATATTCATGATACATGATTATTTAAATTCTGACAATTCGTCAAACTCATTAAAAACTACTTTTAACTATAAAAAACGAACTTTTGCAAACTCAACTCACTTATCACATCTGTAAATTGGACCTCCATATATCCCTTTGTAAAAGTCCTATTTACAATAGATACATTTTATGTTAATTTAAACAAATTTATTTCTGAATGTGTTCCTACTGTTGGAACTAGAAATTCGGATAGACATCCATGCAATACACTCAAATTCTCAAGTATAAAAAACTCAAAAAAAAAACAAAAAATTTAGAAAATATAAAAAATCTGGCTCCTCTATAGACTATGCTAACTATTCTGTTGCTAGATCAAAATATACAATAGAATCCCGAAGGTTGTATAATCTTTATCTTAACAAGATTAAGGAATATTTTAAATCCAATCCAAAGTCATTTTATGAATTTGTTAATCTGAAAAAAAAGGTTCGTCTAAGGCTACAATTTTAAAATACAATAACCAAGAATTTTCGAAAAACTCCGAAATTACCGAATGTTTTGCAAATTTTTTTGTCACGACTTTTTCTAATACTACTTATCAGATTAAAGATCCATATATTTATGAACTATCAAAGATAGATCAAATATTTATGCCCTTCTTACTAAGTCGAGAGGTCTTTAAAAATCTACGTAGTTTAAAACCTATCAAATGTCCAGGCATAATTCTAATGAATTGTTCAGATACATTAGCATTACCTCCAACGTTATTATTTAATTATTCCCTTAAATATGGTTATGTTCCTACTTGTTAGAAGAAGTGTTATATAATACACTTACATAAGTCTGGTAGTCTAACAAATGTCTCGAATTATAGAGGAATTGCAAAATTAAGTGCTATTCCAAAAATTGTTCGAAAAGTTAATGACTACTGTACTTTCACACTTGTAAAGTCCATAGTTTTGTTTGAGGAATGTCTTTTAAAATCGATTAATGTTCCATCAGGTGTTCCGCAAGGAAGTCACCTAGGCCCGATTCTATTTCTATTGTTTGTAAATTATTTGGCAAATTCTGTTTTGTGTTGCCATTTTATACTAGCAGGTTAAAATTAATTCGTTTGCCTACATTGAAAAGTAGACGTATTATGTTGAATACTATGATGGTACTACAAATATTAAATAGTAATATACCTTCGGATTTCTTAATTTCTTCTATTAGAATAAATGTTCCTGTCCGAACTAGTTATATGTATACTTCCACTGTTATATGCAGACTTCCACCGCACGAATTACTCTATGGGAAATCCTCTTAGTAAAATGTGTATTGACTTTAACTATGTATACTCTAATGTAGATTTTAGCTTGAGCGTAGAACAAATAAAATCTAATATTTTTTTATTTTTTTAAATGAGTAGTAAAATTTAATAACAAACTGGCTGTTGAAGGAGATTCTGTAGCTGGCTTTCTATTCCACTCTCAAATCCCATCATGATAAAAAGTGCGCTTATAGGAGGAAGTTTGGTATCATTTACATTATTAAATTAATCCAAATACTTATAACAAAATATACCCTTTCTTCTCATTAACTTAAACTCGTTATTATTAGCAAAATGGGATCTAACTATAAGCATATCCTCGTATTTTAAATTATTCGCTAGAGCATCTAAACTAGCTGACATAAATCGATATGAATCCAAAAATTATACTCTAATTGGCTATCATTGTCCATATCGATAACTTGCGATAATGAAATGTATAGTCCCTTATTTAAAGGAAATAAATTAGTATTTTTAGTCGGAACAAATTTTATGAGTTCCTAATAAATAAATGGCAATCATAAGATGAAAAGTTATAAAAAATTGGTATATATTTAGAATAGTATAGCTGAGTTTGCACTCATTATGTGCAGCTCCTCTATGCTCTCCAGTTATATGACAGTGATCGCGAATTCTGTCGCTACCCAATTCCTGATAACAAATGTGACAATTTGTAGCAGATCTAAACATATCTAGTCGACTTTCAAAATTACACTTAATGTGAAAACCAAAAGCGCAAGCAATGTGCTTATTAATACCTTATTCGTTATTGCTAACTCTTTCTAATATACATTGAAAATATGCATATACTATATATGGAACATTCATTTGTATCTTCAGATTTTTAAATTATAATAATGAATTACCCACATCCAGCATTCTGGCAATAATGCGACCACACCATTTCTTTTGATTCTCCAACAAGTCCATCCGATTTGTATAATTAAGACATTGATTGCAAACATGTAGTAGCTTACGGGTTTTAGTTAGTTGAATGTGTACCAATTTAAATATAAAAAATATATTAAATTAGAACCTTTCTTTAAATTAAGAATATATTATTTACCTCGATAACGATTTCACAAGAATTTAGTGTGCTTTCCCTTCTCCAGCAACATTTTTGTGTTATATAAAATTGTTGTTGTTGTAATATTAGCTTTTATGTGTTCTCCACCGAGCTCTAGATTTAATTTTATCATATTGTAACGGATTAAGGCAAACTCAAGCTGTTCTATTAGAAGTGTTGTTGCATTTATGAATACTTCTTCATCATCAATTGTGTCTCCTTTCATTCTATATTGGAATGTTAGAATTCTATTTCTAAATACACTCTTTATTAGAGGCATGTCCTAAATATGGATACGCCATAGAAGGGGGCGTACTGCAACACTGCATCATGAAAACAAGTGATTGGGGAGGGGGGGCACATATAAGCTTACGGAAAAATATGGAGGAAAGGGGAGAAGAACAAAAAAGGAGCACCCGTGCTATTGATTTCCGGGGCCAACAAATTTTCGGGGTCATCAAGGTCATGCAAATGGACCACATTGTACAAGACGAAAGCAAAAATCGAACAAGGCGGACGGCATACGACAAAAAAAAATTGAGACAAGACGAACGGTACACAACAATAAGAGGGAAATAGATAGAACAGAATATGATCACGCAACACAACAAGAGGATCAGAGAAGGATGAGTCACTATCGTATAGTAATTACAAAAAAGTAGTGTTGGCGGTTTATTTGGGATACCATTTGTATTTTGTATTTGCAAAATAGTCAGGCTGAATCCCAGTTTGTTGTTTTTATAAAAAAACAACTATTTATTAGTGGGGAATGTATGGCATTGTTTGCCGAGGGGTAAGGCAGGGAAGACTATAGTTTCGGATCACGCCACTGATCCTCATCAGTTCTCTTAGTTTTTTGTTGGGATATTCTCCCCAGAAGCTATTGCTTCTATACAAAAAATAGCTTCTGGGGAGAATATAACAACAAAAAACTAAAGGAAATGATGAGGATCAGTGGCGTGATCCGAAACTATAGTCTTCCCTGCCTTACCCCGGGGCAAACAATGCCATACATTCCCCACTAATAAATAGTTGTTTTTTATAAAAACAACAAACTGGGATTCAGCCTGACTATTTGCAAAAACAAATTATAAAAAACAATTTTCATATAGTATTTAATTTGGCCTGCGAGTAACATCTTACAACTTCATGATCGATGGTAAACGTTCCAATGTATAGTACATTAATTCTAGGATCGGTATGGTCAGTAGTTTGAAAGATATAGAGTTAAAAAAAAGTGCGTGTGTG
>NW_026886016.1:0-73292 GCF_032173495.1 Musca vetustissima
TAACAACAAAGTTTTAGAAACAAACCCAAACACGGAAGAAATCATATAACAATTTTAAGGGGACCCCCCCATTCTCGGGGTCAAAAATTTTGTTGATATAATTCGAATCTACACTAATTAAAGAATGTCCCTACAAAATTTCAAATGAAAATCTCAAGAATTCTTGAAGATATAGCCGATTTATTGTGTCAGCATCAAGTGACGGCTGAAAGGCTTCTCAAAACGCGTTTTTCTCTAAACATTTTTTTGCGAATGGCGGGCACGATAACTCAAAAACTAATAACCCAATCGATTCCAAATTTTTACACGTTTCTCTGTGAGTGTATAGCTATCGTATGAACTAGGATAAAGCCAATCGGTGAAGATCTTCCTTATTTTTAACTTGGTGTATGGTCAAAAAAAATATTTTTTCAAAGGTCCGCCATTTTGTTAATTTTAGAGCGAAGTCAATAATCCTAGTTCATACGAGAGCCAGACATGTACTCTTTCTAACACTGTTAGAATTTTCGGATTCCGATGTTCCAGTGAGGAGTTATCATGCCCGCCATCAAAAATAAGGACTTTTCTTTAATCACAGAAAACAACAACAAGACAACAACAAAAATTTTTTGAAAATTATTTTTCTTCCTTTTTAAATCTTCAAATATATATGTGCAAAGTTACAAACCTTAACAAGCATTAGTATTCATTTACCAGCCCATTTAAAATCTTAAAAATAAAAAATTGAGATGGGGGGGGGTTCCCTTAACATTCCATTAAAAAATTTGATTTGATTTGATCTTTTGGAATAAACTAACCGACTAACATCAATCAATACACATGCCTTTCTGAGACCTATGCTAAAAATTTCGAGTCAATCGGACAAACATTAGGTGTTTGGTGCACCATTTACCTAAAATCGGGCGAAAATAAACTAAACTTAATTCAGTAGGCTATACCAAATTTCGTGCAAATAGAAAGATATATGGGAAATTTGGTTCACCATTTACATTAAATCTGACGAAAATATATATGGTATATATATGTAAATCGGAACTGATTTTCACGAAACTGAACACACATCGTTCTAGACTTAATTCAGTGGGCTATACTAAATTTCGTGCAAATCGAAAGATATTTAGGGACTTTGGGGCACCATTTACTTTAAATCGGACGAAATTATATATGGGAGCTATACCTACATTTGAACCGATTTCCAAGAAACTTCACGTACGTGATTATAGGCATAATTCAGTACGCTTAGCCAAATTTCATGCAAATCTAAAGATATATAGGGACTTTGCTGCACCATTTACCTTAAATCGGACAGACGGACGGACATGGCTAGATCTTCTTAGAATTTTACCCTGATCAAGAAATATACTTTATAGGGTCGGAAATTAATATTTCGGTGAGTTACAAACAGAATGACAAAATTAACACTAGATTGCCGAGGGCGGTCATTTTGACCGCTTTTCAATTTCAAGTTCAAGAACAACTGTGCATATAATGACACTTTTTTTGAAAGTTGGTGACTTTTTTATAATAAACGTAATTCTATGTGATGTAAAATGTCACCAAATTTTAAATAAAAGTGTCATTATATGCACAGTTGTTATGGTACTTGAAATTGAAAAGCGGTCAAAATGACCGCCTTCGGCAATCTAGTGTTAATATACCCTCCATACTATGGTGGAGGGTATAAAAAAGGATGGAATTTCCTTCACCATCTAAGAGTCCGGATTGAAAATTGCGGTTTAGCTCTTTTAAATATCGAAAATGAAATGGTACCGGTACAGGAAGCCTCTACCCAAAGATGGACCAATATTGATAATTTTTAATAGTAGTAGTAGAGGATTAGCACCTCATATGAACCTAAAATATCAAATTGAATCCAACATAGTTCGTAACGCGTTTTAAATTCTAACAAGTAAAAAGGTCGATAAGTTCGGCCGTGTTGAACTTTATAACAAATCACAGTCACATCCGTAGGTATGTAATATTAGGTTGGGGAAAAAGATATCCATTATTTTTTCGGCAGATGGCTGTACTGCTAGATTTGTCGTATAGTATCGATCAAATAATTTCAAATTTATGTTTCGCAGTAAAAAATTAGTTTCGTGTTTTTTGTTTGGTGCATTCAGTTGTATGTTACAGGGTGTTAAAAATGAAAGTGAACAAAAAGCAAATTCGGTACATTTTTCTGTTTTGCTTTGACAAAGGCGAAATGCAAGCCAAGCGTCTAAAATTGTGAATGATGTTTATGGTTCCGATACTGTAACAATGTGCAATTTTGGTTTCGCTGATTCCGTACAGGAATTTTCGATGTTAAAGATGCACAGTTAAGCCAGTCGTCGAAAATGTCGAAAAAATCGGAGAAATGATCGAAGTTGACCGGCATGTTAGTAACTGTTTTAAACCATTTACAATTGACCAGAAACGGCTAGAATTGTACAACAGGAGAGGTGCCGTGTTCCACCAGGTCAACGCTAGGCAACACACATCTACATTCGCCAGAAAATTCGGGAGCTTGGTTGGGAAGTTTTAATGCATCCGCCATCTAGTCCGGACATGGCACCAAGCGATTATCATATTTTTTATGCATTGCAAAATTTCGTCAATGATAAACCAGCAAGGAAAGTAGTAAAGTCGGACGGGGCCGACTATATGACACAGTTCACCACATTGGGAATATTCAACAGATGAATCCTAACAGACGTTGAAGAACCATAAACACGAAAATGGATCCATAAACATGTCATTCTGCAACCTATACTAAATTTGTCAGTTGGTCTGATATAGAGTTGCTATAGATATAGTATATATAATGTGAACCGATATCAATGTGACTTGCCAGAGATTAACTTATATTAACTCTAGTTCATTGTACAAAATTGTGTGACAATCGGACAAACTTTGGGTCCTTAGTGCACAGTTTACATAAAATCGGAAGAAAATATATATATGAGCTATATCTAAATCTGAACCGATTTTCACGACACTTAACACAGATCATTCTAGACCTAAATCATTAAGCTACGCCGTGCAAATCGAAAGATATATATTGACTTTGGTGCACCATTTACATTGAATCGGAGGAAAATATATATGGGAGCTATATCTAAATCTAAATCATTACGCTATGCCAAATTTCGTGCAAATCGAAATATATATAGGGACTTTGATACTCCATTTACATTAAATCGGACAAAACTATATATGGGAGCTATATCTAAATCTGGACCGATTTTCACGAATACCCTATGCCAAATTTCGTGCAAATCGAAAGATATATAGGGACTTTGGTACACCATTTACATTAAATCGGACGAAAATATATATGGGAGCTATATCTAAATCTGAACCGATTTTTCTAAATTTCTCAATAGGGTTTGTCCTTATGCCAAATAAGTGACCTATGCCTAATTTCATCCAATTCGGATCATAAATGCGACCTGTACTTTGTTTACAATTTAACATGGACAGACGGACATGCGTAAATCGACTCCGAAAGTGATTCTATGCATATTCTCAAAAGGAACCATGTGTCTATCTCGTTTCCTTTTCCCTGTTACAAACATATGCACACAGACATAATACCCTGTGGCAACAAAACGGTGCATATTTGACCCAAATCAGACATTCCGAATCATGTTAAATAAAGTCCTATAGTGAATATAAAAATAATGGATTTATTTTTCCCCAACCTAATACCAAGTCTGCCCATAAGAATCGAATTTTGGCATTTAACGGACATTTGACCCATTCAATAGTAACCGATAATTCATTCCCCATGGAACGTTTGTGATCTTCGGCTTGCAATTGTGGCGTCTGAACGTTTTCGGACATTTCAACAATTTAATATCACCTGATCATCATGCGTCGTCCGTGACCATAACTGGAACCTCCAGGGTAGACCCCTGTAAATATTAACCTGTAACTCCCACAACCTAGTAGATAGAACAATAAAATTAGTATCAATTAAAAGGCCAATCAGTCCTCTTGAATATACAGTCAACTTATTCGATCTATGTCGTCCGTGACCGTAACTGGAACCTCCAGGAAAATTTCCTAGTAATGGTAATATTTTAATATAGCAGCTTTGGTAAACCCCTGTAAATATTAACAAGTAACTCCCACGTACAAGTAGATAGAATGAAAAATTAGTAGTAGTTTTCACACAAAAGTCAGGCTACATTTGATTCGCCAATTATTGACCTATGTTTGCCAAAATATGCATGCTTATTTTTTTATCTGATCCTCTTCTCCATGAGCGACCAGAAAAACTGACAAAAATTAAGCATTTGATCCATTTCATCCCTAATGTATTAAAGGATCTTTTCCAAAAACAATAGCGATTTTCTCTGGCCAGATTGGAAGATTGGTCCATAACTGTAGCCTGTGAAGTGTTTACAAATTAAAATGGACAGACGGACGGAGGGAAGGACATACATGCCTAGATTGACTCAGCTTGTCGAGATATGACAATCGGTATACTAAAAGCTGGGTCTAGGACCAATATTTCGCGGCGTTACAAATTCCTGGAACCACACTAAGCTATAGTACCCTTACAACATAGTGGTATAGAGTATAAATATCGAAAATTGGTGCAGCGTTATATGGGGCTGCCGTTATATCCGGTTACATGAAAACGTGGACCGACATATCCCAATTTCAATACATAGTATTAGTAGAAATATTGATTTTTATTGTATTAAATAGGTCTAGGTGTTCCAATTTGTGCCAAAAATATGTCATATCTGTATTACAAAAATTGTAAATTTAATATGTGAAGTGTTTCATCTGCTACAACATAATTTTCGCAATGTTCGGAGACACCCACATACATTCGTGCCTTTGGCGTTGCATGTTGCAAGGTTACAAGTTATTTTTTTATATATTTATTTCAACAACGAACTTCTTGTAGTTCCAATTTTGTTAATTTTTTTCCTCTTCCTTCAATTGCTGTTGTTGTTATTTTATTTTCGTCCGGTTGACATGCAAATGTACTCTTCGATGCATTGTGACGGGTGTATACAGACTAGTTTCTTTTTTGCGTTTCTGATGATTTCTGTCCTTATGGTCCAATTTCGGCTGTTTTTTGTTACTTTTGTGGCATTGCCCACGGCTAACATTCTGACATCGTTATTCTTTTGCATGTGCGGTGATGGCTTATCTTAAACAGGTGTCATTAGCATGATTATTAAGAGGCATGATAAATGTTTCGGCATTTCTCCATAGGAAATGTATACCAGTTTGAGTATTGTTGATATATTTGTAGCAGAAACAAAATGGATAGACGGTAATTACAAAGTGTCGCCATACATATTTAAATGCGGGGTTGGAATATTTTTCTATATCCTGCATATGACTAGATCAGTGTATGCTTTTTCACGTTCACACTCTTTAAAGTCATTTTCATCTACTTTGTTTTGTGAACAGACCAAAGACCTAAAAAAGAAATTTACCCAATAAAGAGGAAGAAGCAAAAACTTTTCCACCGGATATAAGCAGTTTTATAATCCCACAACTTGTCGCATTAAATCTTTATTATACGCCAACTGTTTCTCCTTCGTCTGATCTGGGAAATTGGATGGTCCGTTGGCCACATTGGTCGGTTGGTTAACTGGCTGCCTGCCTGCTTGGTTACCTTTTAGTCAAAGTTAATTACTTTGCATCACTGCACTTGACTTTGGTTACACGGACAATCGATTCTGTGTTGGTAGTTGCCCGGGATGCCATGTTGATGATGACTGGCTAATAGCTGAGAGTTCAGCACTTAAAATCAGGGCAACTGTGCATACGGTCAGTAGTCTGGCAAATGGTAATGGCGAATACCACAACAACGACCGCATCCGCTATGTCTATGAAACGATGAAGGCGGTGGCGCTGGTGGTAATGGCGGCAACCTGCTGATCACAGGGGAAATTATTACAATACTCCAGTCTAAAGTGGCGAAGAAATGAACAGACCCAACAAAACGAAAAAACAATTGCCCGAGATGTTCAAAAAACAGCAGCAGTGAAGGAAGAATAAGTGAGAGTTTCCTACCAGTATTGTTGCTTGTGACCAACGTTTGCATGCGGAAAAATGATTTCCGTTAGGTTGGTTAACAACATCAACCCAACTATAGTCCGTATTGGCGAACACCGGATAAAAGCACAGAGAAAACATATTTGTTACCTCCCAACCAACAAACCGACCAAGAAACTAGTTGTAGTTGGTGGTGTGGTAGCGGGTGTTTGGTGAGCTCCCACGGCCACAGCAATTGATCCCAGAAAAGGAAGAAGCCTTTGCAAAAAGTGAATGTGTGAGCGTTTTATTAACTTCAAGTTAGAAAAAAATGCTCATTTAAATTGCTTTGAAACAGTGGGACTGGTGGTAAGTATGTAATTATCGATCGTATAAACTATGATCAGGCCTGGCTCCATATTGCTCGATAACATTGTGAAGCCAGTTTTTGGGGGTGCAAAATCTCGTTTGTGGATGAATGCCCTTCGCAATTATATAAAAACCGTCATAGTTCACTTTTCGGAGTAAAGGCGGTTAATGAAAAAACAGCTTTATATTTTTATATATTGAGGCTATTGCAGGCTATATTTGACATGCCACGTGGCTGAGCCACAGGGCGATTTGGCGCTGGTGGGCGTAATTAGGCTCGAGACCAAAGTCTCTCCCAATTTGACACAAATCCGAGCTGGTATCCCAATGCATTAACAAACGACACAATACACTTACCCTGCCACTGGCAGCAACGACGATGAAAAAGAACACGGAACACAAACAGCTAACATGCTGTCCTCATGGACTGCACCAAAGGCCCAAAGGACCGCGGCATCGGACATCACAATACAAACACGTAACGAAACCACCTTCACGGACAGCCTTCACTACATCCACATGACGTATGGCCGGTCGAACGTTGTGTCACGAATAAATTCGTACGTCACCCTCCCTTTGTCACTCTCCGTCCACCTAGTTCTCCACCTATCAACAACATACTCCCGAAGGATAGTGCTGTACCGCCTACTATCCCCATCCACCAGATCAGAAGGCATGAACAACTCATGCCTTCTCCTCTGGAAACCACGCTGAATAGCCCTACATCTCACCTCAAGATCAAGCGGCACGGCGACCAGCAGTACTTGCAACGCCACTGTGGAAACAGTGCGGCACACTGGCAAATATGATAATATGACGACCCGCTGACACGAAAGGAGCTTCTTCTGCGCTAAGACAGACGAGCCAGTTCTTTACCATGCAGGTGTACAGGCAACAAATAGCCCCAATCGGTCCGCAAAACACGCTTGACAGTCCCAACGACCGTCGTCAGCTTCTCCTTCAACCGATCGAAGTGTGGGAGGAAATTCAACCTCTCGAATGAAGGGAGGACGGCTGTGTGCCAACCGACCATTCAGCATCATCAGCACCGTCTTTCGTAAAATTCGTTATTTTAAATTTATTCAAAGTAACACGTATGCTAGCCTTTTGGTATAGAATAGAATACAAGTAAAAATCAAATAATTTCTTTGGCACAGAAAACCCGCCATCACCACCATACACAATTCCAAAGTTGTTTCTCTCTCTCTCTCTGACAAGAAACCAATATTAAAAGTTTAATGAATTGCATTCATGAAATGCAGAAATCACGATTTTTGAACACTATTCGTATAATATGCGCATTATTATTTTTGTCTACCGGCCCACTGTTACATCAATATTCTTACATTTAAAATTCTTCTCATAGCGTTAACTTGGAACGTGGTTTCAGCTAGAATGAATGCTACCCAGCATTGTGATCCACTGTTTATTCCCAGCTTTCCTAGTTTGACTTGCAAACTTAATGCAGCTTCTTTTGGTCACTTGCATATGCAAGTGTTGTTGTCATTAAATGATGGCAATTTGTTGTGCTGTCCCATCATCATTGAGCCGCCAATGGCTAAAGTAGAGTCCATGGAGCAAAATAAACGGCAAAGACAGAAACAACAACAAAAAACCAACGACGACAATATTGAACAACAAAAACCGCTGTTACGCATCCTGTGGGTAATTAAAAATGCATTCAGTCTCACAGTTTATAAGTGAGTGTTGGTTGCGACCAACCGAACGACAGACTAGCTGGTTGGCTAGTTGGTTGTTTGGATGCTGCTTTACATTTTTTTTTACCTTCACCGAGCCATACAATTTCATATTTAATCGCCGTTTTTGGTTAAGAAGAAATTAAACAAAGATTTTCATTGTAGGAGGCGATCAAACAGTCAGTGGTAGAGAGCGAAAAAGTGTTGTGAGGGAAGCATACAAATGGCATGAATCTCCATAATGGTCTCTTGGTTTCCGACATACACATACATTGTTTAGATGCATTTTTCCTGCGTCCAATTGTGTCCGTCTGTCAGTGATGACTTTAGCTTTCAAATGTTGTCACCAATGCAGTGGCAATTTGTTGCAATTATCCGATGCTAATTATCATTAGCAATTGTTGCAAATTTATCAAAGCTGTCCCCATAAAATAGGCTGTCTATCGATTTGGTTGCATTTGAATGCTAATACTTGGTAATGGCTTGCGATATTTCGAAATCATGAATCGAATTGAAAATGGTCAACTGTAGTTGATGATAAAATAACATGTAATTATTATTTTATTATTGTTGTAATTTTTTTGTTTTCAAATATTGTTTATTATAATTTAATGCATATCGGTTTGGAAAGGGATAAGATCAAGGATATATGGAGCCAGTTTTTATAGCACACCAAGTTTTAGTATCGTTATTATATCTGAAAGGTACGAGTTGGAGACTAAAACCAGAGATCATACACTGGCTGTATGTAACAGTATGGTGGCAAGAGGTCAACCAGCGTACACTGCAGGCTAAAATGAGTACTGTGCAGCGATCGGCATCGATCCTGACAAACGGAGCGATAAGAAGCACACCACAGACACCCAACCACTGAATTTTCTGGTTAGATTCCAGGCTGCATGATGTGCCCTGAGGCTCCCGGAAACGGATGCTTGGAAGTCACTGCAATTTGACCTTAATACAACGTCAGTTTGTGACTTTTTAAAGAGGAGTACTCACTTCAGTAACTACGGGAATTCTGGTCACGTGGCTCCTTACCTCTATATTTAGAGATGGGTCGAAGATGGAGGAAGATACTGGTGCAGGCGTTTACTGCTAGGATCTATCCATAAACAACTCATATAAACTTAACGATCTTTGTAGCGTTTGGTGCGGCGTTAGTGCGAAAACGGTCATTGGTCCGTTTTTCTTCCAAAATGAAAATGGCCATGCTGTTACCATCAATCAGGAGCGTTATCGCGACATGATGACCAATTTTGTGATGCTAAGACGGCGCTCCACCGCACACAAGTCACATAACAATCGATTTTCTGTAGATTTGTTTCCGGGCCGTTTTGATATCGAAAAGTGGTGATTTGGACTGGGCACCGCGTTCGCCCGATTTGACGCCGCCTGACTTCTTCTTGTGGGGATATTTGAAGTCAAAGGTTTACGTTAACAAGCCAAGGACCGTAGAAGAGCTCAAGGTTAACACTCGTGAAGAAATAGCCGCTATTCCGGCCGAAATGTTGGCAAAAACGATGGAAAATGCAGCAAAAAGGGCACAATACATCATCAACGCCAAAGGCGGCCATTTGAGAGATATCATATTCTAAAATTGATGTAAACAAATCTACTTGGAACAAATTAAATGATTAACATTGCCAACCGCCAAATTTTTATTTTTTCTTTGATTTAAAAAAAAACATGGGTCCGTCGAATATGGAGTCCGTCGTTTTGGAGTTTCGAGATTGTGGGAAAATATCCGATTTAAAGTTTTTTATATCCTTCACCACACTGTGGTACAAGGTATTATGTCTTTGTGCATATGTTTGTAACAGGCAAAATGAAAAAACTGGGCCAATATTGATCGTTTTCATTGATAATATGGTGGATGGTATAATAAGTGTATGTTTATCTTTTCGTAATTCCCATATATAGCGTGTATATAACTTCGGCCCTTCTGAAATTTATTGTTAGGCATTTGCACACTTTTTTTGCATATTTCGGTTTTTGACGACCTAATATAAAATTTCTGACGTTATATCTCTGGACATATCTCTGACCTCTCAATCACCTGTTGGATGACAACTTCTTTAAAAATCCACAAAATTAAGTTTTATTCAAACCTTAGCCACCGCCAGACACCGGCTTGAAATTTCTTACTCTGCTGGTGAATTTTGATAAATGCTCAAATGTCACAAACATGGCAGCTGAAAACAATACGCAGACGCCAATGATATACGATGGTCTGATTCACAGTCGTGTGCAGGAGTGGGTACTGAAATTTTGAGTTTCCAAATTTAACCACTGTATTAAGGAAAACGGGGTATTTCTCTGTAACCCACAAGATCCAAGTTTTCCTTAGTTTTTTTGTATGTCTGCTCTACGGGACTTTTTCTTTGAATATGATTTGATATTTATGCTGCTTAAAAGCCGTAATGTGCTTCCGACAAAAATCTTGATTTTAATGGATTATGATTTGTCTGACTGATTAATATCTATTCATTATGCATCTACTGCTTTTTAATTCAACACTAGTGTTAATAAAACACAATATTCTTCCAGCAAAGAACAAAATCTCATAATCGAATTGAAAAAAAAAACAGAAAAATCCTGCATAGATCTCTTGAGTGTGAAAAAAACAAGAATTTCGTATTTAAAATAAATGTTTGTGTTCAGCATTTTACATGTTAAAACGGATGATAGACTATAGAATACTTTAGAAGCAACAATCGCAAGTTGCAGAAAAAACATCCAACAATGCTACCACTCAATGCCACCGACAACTTCTGTTACTGCCACCAACATTTTAAATGGTATTCATGATGAAGGTGGTGTCCACTTGAGTGCGTTGTTGAATGAGTGGCATTCACACTCGTATGTGTTTGTGTGTGTGTGTGTGTCAGTGATACTCTGTGTTTTTACTAACTCAATGTTGCAAGACCTGAAAACAATCGGCGGCAGGATGTATGCATTTTGTAAAAAAATCAGTATCACAAACAATACAACACCAACACCGCCAACAACATTGTCGGCGGTAGCAAAACTAATAACAACAACAGAACATGGAAGTAAATGTTAATCCAACCTACCGTCCAACAAGACAACGAATGCGGATTGTTAATGGTTGTGATTGTTATGGGCTGCTGTTTGATTGATGTTCGATTGTTGTTTTGGCGTTTTGTAAAAATGTGTATTTAATTTCACAGGCAACAGTTGTTGGTGGTGGTGGTGCACTGTCAAAAATCGTAAGTTGATTTTGGTTCAAATGCGACGTAGATTTCTTGAGTTAAATGTGCGTCTATTATGAAGTATAGAAGAAAAAAAAAACAAGTAAGAAAAGCGTAAAGTCGGACGGAGCCGACTATATGGGCACATTCAATAGATGCAATCTTATAGGCGTCGCATTTTTGAAGGACCATTAACATGAAAGTCGATGAACTAAAATATGTGATCTCTATTAAAATCGGACGAAAATATATATGGAAATTATATCTAAATCCGAACTGACATCAACGTTCAAGGTAATACTAATTTCAGTACGTTTTGTGTTTATCGGTCATTTATTGGGTCTTTGGTGCACCATTCACTTAAAATCGAATGAAAAAATATATATGGGAACTATATGCAAATCTGAAGCGATTTCACGAAACTTTCCATACGTTAGGCTATACTAACTTCAGATCGTAATGCAACATTTTGTATTAACCTGCTTTACTTTGGGTCTTTGGAGCACAGTTAAGTTAAAATCGGTTGAAAATGTATATGGGATCTGTATCAAAACCTAAACCTATTTTAACAAAACTTAGCCTATATCTACTTCACTACGTTGTGCAAAATTTTGTGGCAATCGGCCTAACTTCTTTGGTGCACCATTTACTTAAAATTGGACGAAACTATATACGGGAGCTATATCTAAATAGTAACCGATTTTGACGAAACTTAACACACATCATTTTAGACTTAATTCAGTACGCTATTCCGAATTTCGTAGAAATCGAAAGATATATAGGGACATCGGTGCACCATTTACATTAAAACGGACGAAAATATATATGGGATCTCTATCTAAATCTGAACCGATATTTACGAAACTTAACACACATCATTCCAGACTTATCCAGTACGCCATGCCAAATTTCGTGCAAATCGAATGATATATAGTGACTTTGGTGCACCATTTACATTAAATCGCACGAAAATATGTTTCCCAATTTCAATAGGGTTCGTTCTTGTGCCAAATTTCATCCAAGGCGTGGATTTATTAAAAATATTTTTTCAAGAACCTATGCAAGGCGTGGATTTATTAAAAATATTTTTTCAAGAACTTAAGAAGGCATGAATTTATTAAAAATATTTTTTCAAAGACTTACCAAGTCGTAGATTTATAAAAAAATATTTTTTTCAAGGACTTAACAAGGAATGAATTTATTAAAAATATTTTTTCAAAAACTTACCAAGTCGTGGATTTATAAAAAATAGTTTTTCGATGACTCTATAAGTCCTCGAAAATTAAAATTAATTAAAATTATTATAATTGATATAGTGACCTTTGGACTTTTTATTTTCGTTTTTAAATAGTTTGGCTTGGTTGTTATTTCTCCAATATTTCGATCATATACTATGAACTAATTTTCCACAACTTGTTTTGCTCTTATTTGAGTTCAGTTTCAATTCTCAAGCCAAAATATTTAAAAACGAAAATAATTATTTAATATTTTTAAAGGACTTTCGAAGGCGTAGATTTATTACAAAAAAATTTCAAGGACTTATTCAAGGTCTTATAGAGGCGTGGATTAATTAAAAATATTTAGATATATCTTCTACATATATATTCGTCTATTATTACGTAAATAGCGATCCAATGATATTATTTTTCTTTTATATAAACAGAAATGTACACAGCATATCTGATCCGCTTGATATAAATCGAGACTATATCGCTAAATCACAGACCCGTTCAGATCCAAATAAAGTGAGTTAGTTGATATCAAAGCAATGTTATACTGAATCTTAATTTTTTTCTGTGTACCTATTAAATGACGTTTGATTAGCTATGTCCTGCCTATCGACCTAGCAACTCAATGTTTATTATACCACAATAAAATCATCTAACAAACACATGTTGCATGTTGATACTGTTGCTGTTGGCCGTTGTCGGTTGTCTTGTGATACATTAACATTTCAAATGATCAGCTTAGGCTAAAGTTCTTATTATTTTCTTTCGGGCCTTTTTTGCTAAGGCTTACATTCGGTAGACTATAAATTGTAATGTTTTATGTTCTTGCTGCCGCTATGTTGTGTGTAACAGTCACCGTATTATTTCCCTTCTCCCGAACTAAAAAACATGACATTTATGCCAACACAAAACATGCGATAATATCACATCTAATTAATGTTAGATGACATATGAAAACATGTTGCATAATTTCGAAGCACACCACACATTGCAACGTAAGGCAACAATGAATGATCAGTCAGTTGAACTGTCTCTAACCAATTCACACAGATGAATTTTTCTAAACCACAACGATTTGCCAACAAATTCTAAAAATCAACACATTAAACAGAAGTTGATTTCCTTTTGGTTGTTGTATTGCAAGTGTTCTTTCTGCACGTTGCAAGTGCAAGCCGGCAAACACTGTAAAATATGTCACCTGACAAACATTCGCATATTTGGCTCGAATTACGCAAGCGTGGCCCAGCCAGTGGTCTGGCAATTGCTGGTGCCAGTTATGGATTTTTGGGGTGATACTTATCAAGTGCAGCTGTGCATTGCAATGTGAACTATAAGAACATTTTTTGATTGTAGGGATATTTGTTGTTAGCGGATATTAAAAGTATATTGGTGTTAGTTACATTAAATCTGGGAATATATCTAACTTCTAAAAAAGAAAAATGTGTTCGTATAAATAGTACGCCCAAATTTATATATTTAAATATCCTAAATAAATGAAATTTCCATAGATATTTTAAATGTCTGGAAAAATGTATCAATATAGGTCAAACCCTATTTAGGCAATAAAAAAATTGACTTTTGATGGCAGATTTCCTAAATTATAAATTGTATTGACATTTATTTGCAATGGGGTTTATCACCCCGAACTGTATTATACTGTAGCGGATTACGGGCGGGATTATATATATATATACATATATATATATATATATTTATATATGGAGTCTAGGTTTCAGCAACTTTTGATGGAGATTTGTTTCTCAAGATTTCAAAATGTGGACGCTTGTTGATAAAATCCTAAAAATACTTCTATGTATGTGGCGTTACAAAAAAAGGTATCAATATTGAATACCTCTGGCAGGAAACACCGAAAGTCGGGAGGTAGTATATTAGGGTGATACTTAAATGTAAATCCATATAACTCATTTTTGAACCGAACCTTTTAGTTTTGTATCTCGATACCATAACATAACATTTAAAACAATGAAATTTGGGATGAGTCATTATATGGGGATATGGCTAAAGGTGGACCGCTTTCAAAATTGACTATTCAGTTTTCGAGTACAGAATATCGCTCATAATATGGTGAAATACGCTTATATATACGCTTCCCCAAAAAAGAGGTCGAATATGTATAATTTGGGGCCACTCAAAAAAGTGTACCGATATTGATAATTGTTAGTAGAGAGCTTACGTATCAAATAAGTATCCAAAATACCATATTACAACTATCCGAAAATTGCGGTTTGTAATAGACGTTTAAATCGGGATAGAATTTCATTCTGATCAAAAATAGATATACTTTGTGAGGTCGTCGGTGAATATTTCGAGGTGTTGCAAAATGAATGACAAATTTAATATACACTCCGCCTTATGGTGGATGGTATAAAAATGGGCCAAAACCACATCGAAAACGATGCATGACATATGTGTACAAATTTACTGTCAAATGGTTGTTTGTCAACCACGGTCCCGAAATTTTGGTGAAAAAGAATATCCAGCCAAAACACCTCAATTGTGGCGGAAAATAAAGATCGGTAATGTCTGATATCTGATAATTAGACCTCGGATTTTTGCATATTTTTTATGCTTTATCCGATTGGACTCAAATTTTGTATTTAGGCGTTTCATCCTTTAATTGATCGATATTTGGGGTCATGTCAAAAATATGCAAAAAATATGCAAAAAATATGCAAAATATGCAAAAAATATGCAAAATATGCAAAAAATATGCAAAATATGCAAAAAATATGCAAAATATGCAAAAAATATGCACGGTATGCTAGGTCGATATGCGATAAATATATGCAAAAAATATACAAAATATGCATTGTCGATATGCAAAATATGCAAAAATATGCAAAATATGCAAAAATATGCAAAATATGCAAAAATATGCAAAATATGCAAAAATATGCAAAATATGCAAAAATATGCAAAATATGCAAAAATATGCAAAATATGCACGGTATGCTAGGTCGATATGCGATAAATATATGCAAAAAATATACAAAATATGCATTGTCGATATGCAAAATATGCAAAAATATGCAAAATATGCAAAAATATGCAAAATATGCAAAAATATGCAAAATATGCAAAAATATGCAAAATATGCAAAAATATGCAAAATATATGCAAAATATGCAAAAATATGCAAAATATGCAAAATATGCAAAATATATGCAAACATATGCAAAATATGCAAAAATATGCAAAATATGCAAATATATGCAATATATGCAAAATATGCAAACATATGCAAAAATATGCAAAAAATGCAAAAATATTCAAAATATATGCAAAATATGCAAACATATGCAAAATATGCAAAATATGCAAAAATATGCAATCATATGCAAAATATTTGCACGGTATGCTAGGTCGCAATATTAAAGATAGAACTTTGAAATTTTGCACATATATTATTATTACTCCTAGGATGTTTGGTATTGGAAATGGGATATATCGGTCCACGTTTTAGTATATCGCCATATAACGGTTATATATGTTTGCATGTTTTATACATATATTTAGCAAATTTTTCATAATGCCCCAAAAATCTAACAGTTAACCATGAAACGCATACATACACAATTAGATTTCTATAGGTTAAAAATAAAGAAAGCACACAAATTCGAAAACTACCATGAATTTTTTTTTTTTTTTTTTTTTTTTTTGATTAAAATGATTGCATATGTGAAATATGTTGCTCATATTTGCACATATTTTGCATATTTTTGCATATATTTTTCATATTTTTTGCATATTTCTCGCATATCGACCTAGCATACCGTGCATATTTTTTTGTATATTTTGCATATGTTTGCATATTTTCCATATATTTTGCATATTTTTGCATATTTTGCATATGTTTGCATATGTTTGCATATTTTTGCATATTTTGCATATTTTGCATATTTTGCATATTTTTGCATATTTTGCATATGTTTGCATATGTTTGCATATTTTGCATATGTTTGCATATTTTGCATATGTTTTGCATATTTTTGCATATTTTGCATATGTTTGCATATTTTGCATATATTTTGCATATATTTTGCATATTTTTGCATATTTTTGCATATTTTGCATATGTTTGCATATTTTGCATATATTTTTCATATTTTTGCATATTTTGCATATGTTTGCATATTTTGCATATATTTTGCATATTTTGCATATTTTCGCATATTTTGCATATGTTTTGCATATTTTGCATATGTTTGCATATTTTGCATATACTTTGCATATTTTTGCATATTTTGCATATTTTTGCATATTTTGCATATTTTTGCATATGTTTGCATATGTTTGTATATTTTGCATATATTTTGCATATTTTGCATATGTTTGCATATTTTGCATATATTTTGCATATTTTGCATATATTTTGCATATTTATGCATATTTTGCATATTTTTGCATAATTTGCATATGTTTGCATATTTTGCATATATTTTGCATATTTTTCCATATTTTGCATAGTTTTGCATATTCTGCATATTTTTGCATATTTTGCATATTTATCGCATATCGACCTAGCATACCGTGTATATTTTTTGCATATTTTAGCATATATTTTGCATATATTTTGCATATTTATTGCATATCGACCTAGCATATTTTGCAAATTTTTTGCATATTTTGCATATATTTTGCATATTTTGCATATTTTTTGCATATTTTGCATATATTTTGCATATTTTGCATATTTTGCATATTTTTTGCATATTTTGCATATTTTTTGCATATTTTGCATATTTTTTGCATATCTCGTGCATATGCAAAATATGCAAATATGCAAAAAATTAAAAAATATGAACCCTTCAAATAATTCTAAATCCTTTGAAACGAATTTGTGTCCAATCAGAATTTCGATATCTTCATTATTAAAAAATATGCAAATATGCAAAATCCGAGGTCTACTGATAATAGAAGATAGTTGCGTGACATATTATTCCATATCGAATCCCGTACAAATTGACAATCACTCAAAAGATGATTCGTGTCGATTGATTTTAAGAAATGAAATTAAACAATAAAAACAATCGTCATGGATGAATCATGGATCTGTCGGTTCGGACAGATCCGTGGTGATTGGTACACCACAGACAAGGGAAGACGACAAAATGACTTCGTTTTATTCTCACACATCATAAATAAAAAACGTCGTTAAATTCGGCGGTATAAATAGTCCAATGCTACTCTTAAAACCTTTAAAATACCGAAGCTATTTGAAAATGAATGTATGTCGAAAATATTCTGCAAAAATGTTTTTCACCCTCAATGAACCCGGAATGTCAAAATACACATCTGCTAAAACCTTCAAAATTCCGAAAAACTCGAAGCATTGCTCACTACATTTTTGCAGAGATAGTTATCACCTTTTAAGAACCCAGAACTGCAAATTATAGACACTTCGGTTGGAAAATGTGGATGAAACCTCCAATTTTTGCAGAGATAGTTATCACCTTTTAAGAACCCAGAACTGCAAATTATAGGCACTTCGGTTGGAAAATGTGGATGAAACCTCCAAAATACATGAAATGTATAAGGACAGTTGTATGAGGGCTATACAAAACATGGACCTACATCAAACTATTTCTGCAAAAATTGTTTGTCACTTTCACAAGACCATGAATACCAAAGTATAGGTCTTACGAAAGACCTCATGTAACTTCCATAAGAAGAGCTCCAGTTCTGCTAAAAGAAGACCTCTTCGATAAGAAGAGCTCCACTGTTAAATCCGAAAAAATGGCTAACATTTATAGTTATTGTTTTGAAGATTTTCCATCAAATATAAAAATACATCGATTTTGGTTGAATAACGTGCCCAATCCCCGAAAAAATACCGGGATTCGGGAGGAGGAATATTTACTACACCTTGAATATCCGAAATTCCGGATATTGGGGATATATAAAATGGAGGATATGGTTGAATCTACATATAATCTTATTGTGATTAAGAAAATATATAGTCTCCGGTGTATAGTTGCAATGCCAACATTATATATATATATATATATATATATACATTCTTTGAAGCTAATTAATGAATAAAACTCTTTGATATATTAAAACACTAAAACTTGCCTACAAATAAAAAACATCATTACTATTGGCTGCGGTAATTACAATGTTGTGCAAGAAAACGTTTCATACACTTTGTTTGTTGTCTTGTGTATTTTTATTATTTATTATTCTATTTTTCTGAAACAACAGAACACCCACTGTCCAGAAAATAACAATCAATAATCACCGCCAACTCTCTGTGAGCCGCAATTACCAACAACACCATCGCCACCATCGTCAATTGTGTTCCCTGCTACAAGACAGCAGCAAAACGGTGAGTGTAGTCCCCCCCAAAAAACGTAACATCAGAAAACAATGAGTGACGACTACTACCACTTCTTCGTCAGCCTACAAAAAAAAAAAGGAACACTTACTCGTTGTTACAACAACAGGTTCCCTTCTGGTTATTGAAGAAGCATTTCATTATTTGTTGAATACCATGGATAACATCCAACTAATAGTAAACTAAGCCGGAATGGGAGCCCGACAGCTGAAGACAAATGAACCGATCGTTAGATCGTTTTCTATCCCAGTGGCCACATAATAATTTTTGGACACTGTAAAATCCGAACATTTGTTCAACAGTTAAGAAACAAATTAAGGCTTGCGGGACATCGTCGATTTTAATGTTGCAATCAACATGACGTCTCTACCACCTTCAACAAACTATTTGAACACTAACATTAGCACAATTAAAGCACATAGCTACAGCTTCCCAAGGGAGCGTATAGTACACAACAAGAACAATTATTGTTTGGAAAAGAAAACGAGGTAGATATGATAATGAAAAGTTAATATAAGAAACAATCCTTACTTTAACTTTTGAAAACAAAGTCAATAGGGTGAGGATTCCGTTTTTCTCTAACCGTAGTGCGCGTAATTGTGCATCGATCGGAATGGAAATACGAAATTGAAACTATTCCAAAAATATATAAATGTCGGTCAACCTTTAGGCAACCGATGAGATACTTGTGTGTTTTTGGTGTCTAAAACAACTTCTTGGTTGGTGGGGCTTTGTCATAGCTCCAAAATATTGACACCGTCCAAACAAGTGGCTGCAATTTGACATTTTGGATTCCTGGTGAAAAAATACTTTCGTAATTAACACGAGATTGCCGAAAGCGGTCATTTTGACCATTTATCAATTTCAGGTAGAAAAACAATTGTGTATATTATGACACAGCTTTTTAAAATTTGGTGACTTTTTGTACCCATAGAACTACGTTTATTAATCATAGTAGCTGCTTCCCCCTGTTTCATTCCCCGTATTCACATGTGCTATACCTATATTGCCTAAAATCGGTCATTTTGACCTCTTGTGAAATATTAAATAATCAAACTACTTTTATTATTGTATAAAGTAAAATTCTTATGTGCTACTCTAGAAACACAAAGGAACACACAAATCGAGGAAAAATAAATTTTATTTTTCCAATTTATTTCACTTTTAGAGTAAACACGTACTCTTTTTCGAACATTTTGTCCGCACTCTTATTTTTTAAAAAGGGAAACTCGAGAGCCCTCCTACAAAAACAAATAATAACAACATTTTGTATGATTGTAAATAATGTAAAAAATATTAAAAAATAAGTTTAAAAAATGTTCTTTACACAATAAAAATTCTTTCAGAATGTGGTCATTTTGACCGATTTTAGGCAATATAGGTATATACAAAATTCCAGTCTTTCTAGTGTTAAGAAGCCATTTTCAACATAGGTCCATATTTTTGCATAGCCCTCATACAAATGTCACAAGTAATTTTGTAAGTGGTGAGTAATTGGTATTTCGTTTCCTCAGAGGATAAACAACCTCGTGCCAGCAATTTAGTACTCGTATGACCCGCATATAATATATCATTTATATTTTAGACCGGAGCGGCTGAGTTCAAAACGGAAAATTTGGCAAAGATTGGTTATGATAATATTTTTTTCTGTGGACCTGATAGGAACATTTGTAAAATACACTTCGTTTAGGCGTAAAATTGTGTATTTTTTTGGAAACTTGATGCACCAATATTTTTTCTGAAATTCCTTGTATTAAATTATATGGTAAAACGTCGTTATGTTCGGCTAAAACCTTTTGAACACATGTCGGACGGAACCGACAGTATGATACCTTACGGATATATACTCCGAGCCAGAGCAATATTCCGATATTTACACTATCTTGACCGAATAGAGGTCCAGTCATTGCGGAAATATCTCCTGATCAATCCCGCAAAATTATAGGCGTCGTTCTACCATACCCGGAACGTCATGTAAAATGTCCTAGCTTTCAGCTCGAAATATCTGCCTTCTGTGGTGATGTTAATACTAAATAATGTCAGAATACATAGACACCTTTAAATTTGTACGCATAACTCCCACATCAAGCGACATACCCCAATATATTTTTGTATCAATTTAAAGGTCAACCCCTCCTCTTGAATGCACTATTAACTTATCGGATATATGTCCTTCAGGAGTTAATATATACGCCGTAGAATATACATTTTGTCATCTTTCACACAAACTGCTGCCGCTAAATTTCGTGACGTTCGGGTCATTATTAATTATTATAATAGTGGCAACCAGAAAAAATGACAAAAATAAATATTTTGTTCCATTTTACCCCTAAATATTAAAAAACAATAGGGGTATTCTTTGGCCAGAACTGGTCTTACACGCAAAATATCGTGGCGATTAGTCCATAACTATGGCCTGTACACACATGTCTACATCGACACAGCTAGGAGAGACATGACGATCGGTATACTAAAAGGTGGGTCTAGGACCAATATTTCGAGGCGTCACATAAGGGGGCCACCCTTACAACATAGTTTTGTGGAGTATAAATAGGACGGTGCTTTAATGTCCAAACATTGATGAAAATGCATAATTTTCTTTCAGCGTTTAGAACATCGTAATGTGATATATTATATGGGAGATATACCCAAAAGTTTATCGGTATTCGTATTTTTATGACCTTTACCACACTGGGATACAGTGTACTATGTCTTTCTGCATATGTTTGTAACAGACAAGAGGAATCCGGTCTATCTCGTTCCTTTTGAGAACTATGCATAGTTCGTCTGTCCGTCCGTCTGTCCATGTTAAATTCTAAACAAAGTGCAGGTCGCATTTATTATCCGAATGAGATTAAATTTGGCATTGATATATACAATTTGGCATAGAGACATATATATTTTGGTCCGATTTTTAGCAAATGGTGCAACAAAGGGGGAAATTTAGGCCGCTTGGTAGGAAATTTTGCACAACGTACTGAAGTTATGATAGCCTAACGTGTACCAAGTTTTATTGATATCGTGTGTGTTTCCGATTGACACAACGTATCGACATGAGTATGTAATAACGTTGAGTAAGTTTGGATGAAATTGATTCAGATTTAGATATAGCTCCGGTATATATTTTCATCCGATATTACAGTTAATTCGGTTGAAAAGCGTGTCCAAAGTACTCAAAATACCATTGCTCTACGTATTGATAATTTTAGCTGGGGAGATTTTCTTCCCATTTAGTTTCCCGAATATCAAATTTGAGGCAATTCGTTTGGAAAATGTTCCTTAATTCTCACGAATACCATTTGGGACGTACCGTTATATGGTGTCTGTCCTAAAGAGTTGACAAATATTCCTAACTTGTAATAGAATTATGTGAAAATCCAAAATACCAAATTACTGCGAATTGGGTTAAAAACGTGTCCAAAATATCGAATATATTTTACAATACAAAATAATACCAAATTGTCAATAGCGTACCAAATGAATCCTAAATGACATGCATTAAGTTTGTTGAAATCGGTTTATATAATTTCATATCCTTAAATCACTAACCTCACCTCGTTTACCGCCACTTATAATTCACCTCATAATAATTTCAATTCACCGAGTATTGTTGAATTTGATGTAATTTTTCATAATCACAAATGATACCGTGAAGGTGGTGTTGGTTGGTTAAAACATTAAATTATTTCTAACACTTTTTTCTTCTTTTCCTTCGTCGTCATTATTATCATCATCAGAAGCAATAGCAACAAATTTAAACTTCCAACAAAGTGTTTGATGAAGATGATCACTTTTATCTCCAATTTTTACGGTTTATTCTAAATGGCGATCACATTTTGTGGGGTTTTCCTTACACAGAAGATATTATTGTTGCTGTTGTTGTTTCTTCAACATCTCAAAATAATGATCATACAAACTGTTTCGTTGTTTATGATGTCCAATATGTTGTAATATTAATCAATTTTGGCTGCTTTGATTTGTTTCTGTTCGGATTCAATCATTCAGCGAAGCGTTCGTTCACTTGGTAAGTGTGGTTTTCATTAGATTTTATGATCGCCGTATTTTGTTGTTGTTGTGGGGGGTTTTCTCTCATCTATCTCAGCATAAAAAAACAAAAGCAAAACGAAAAAGATTAATTGTTTCAGTAGGATTGGCCTGTGGCGCTTTATCGTATTTGATTGAAATTAACGGCAATTTTTATTGATCATTATAGGAAATCACTTCTTGATCATCATTATAATCGAACAGTTGTGATGATATTTTTTGTTTGTGCGAAATAATCTTTTGATTCTAGTTATGGGTTTATAACAATAATTGGGGATTGAACATATCGTCACGCTTATGAAAACTTCCCACACATATAATGGTTATCAATAAATAATATATAATCCGAAAAGAAAAAATAAATTAGATTCCCACGAGTGTGAGGTCTAGGTTTATAACCCGGAATCGTCAAAGGACAACATTCTCAGACCAGAACCATATATGCCTACTATTTGGTGGTAGGGTCAGTGATCTAAATTAATAATTGAATACAGATGTGAGCTCCACAGACTCAGGTGTCCAAGATAACGCTAAATGAAATATCCTTTGGTCATACAACTACTATGAAACCCCGGAGTAATGCGGAGGAATAAACAAGTTTTCCATAGTCATATGTATAAATAACTTTTCACAATTGAGTCCACATTTTCCCGAATTGCTATTCCTTCTCGCTCTACGGCGTGTTTTTACAAAATTTAGATAGATTGGAATATGAAATATAGATTGGAATATGAGATATATCGGTACACGGTTATGTGTAGACCAGATATAACGCTACCACCCTACTTATTTCCTACACAACTATGTTGTCAGGGTATTATAGCTTTGTGCAACCCCAAAAGTTTGTAACGCCGCGAAATATTGGTCCTAGACCTACCTTTAAGTATACCGATCGTCATATCTCGACTAGCTGAGTCGATCTAGACATGTGTGTCCGTCCGTCCGTCTGTCCCTTATAATTTGTAAACACGATACAGGCCACAGTTATGGACCAATCTTCACGAAATTTTGCATGTAGGATGGGTTCTGGCCAATAAAGACACCTATTGTTTTTGGGAAAGATCGGTGAATATTTAGGGGATGAAATGGACCAAATTCTAAATTTTTGTCGGTTTTTCTGGTCGCTCCAGAGGCCACAAAGAAATTTTGCATGGAGAAGGGGATCGGGCCAAAGAATAAGCATGCCGGTTTTGATAAAGATCGGTCAATATTTAGCGGGTCAAATGGACCCTGACTTTTGTGTGAAAAATTACAAATTTTGTATTCTATAGCGTATATAATTAATCCTGAAGGACATTGAGCCGAGAAGATGATAGTATATTCAAGAGGAGTGGTTGAACTTTAAATTAATACCAATTATATTGTTGTATGTGCTCGGATGTGGGAGTTACACCTAAATATTTACAGGTATCTCCGTATTTGTATATTACTAGCTGACCCGGCAAACGTTGTTTTGCCTTATCAATATTGCATCAATATATGGTTGGTAAAAAACATTTGCCACTAATTTTATGTCAATAAAAAGTATTAACTGGTATCTCAATGCAGGCCCAAGCACATAACAAATGTTTTTTAATAGAAGATCATGTTTTGTTATTGCTCCAACGTTTTTTTCATTATCTTATATGTCCCTTCTTGAAGGATTCTTAATTACAATGACATTTTGTTCATGTCCAACTGTTCTTTTGATGTTTATATTGAAATCAGTATATAACTCGAAAAATTTTAGATTTGGCATAGAAATTTAGTGGTTTTCGCTCAGTTATAGGTATATTTCATTTTTAAATAAATTGTTAATTAGTTTTCAGATTGCCGTTATAGATTTGTATATGTTTGCTATATATTTTATAAATAGTTTTTGACAGTTATGGGAGAAGAGTTTGGCCAATGTTGACGACGTAGACCGTCTTTTAATTGTAAATGCCTATTTTATATCTTAACTCTAAATAGTGAAATGTTGTAACGGGATTTGCTATATTCTCACATTTTTAACAACTTGATTTTAATTTAACATTTGAGTAAGTTGCTGTTTAATCCTTTATGGCCCAATGTTGCCCACAGGCAACAAAATGTTCTAGAGCTTTTATTTAATACGCGGCAAGTAAATGTATATTTTTGGATTACATATTTTATGAGCTGATTATAGACGACACATATCAAAAATCTAAAAAATGCATTTTTTTGTTGATATTGGACTTTTATTTATCGGAAGTAAGGTACCGTATCTCCCGAATGCAACGATGTAGCGACGTCAAATTTTGCTCATATCCTATTTAGGATAGTTACATTAAATCTGTGCATAG
Source organism: Musca vetustissima (assembly GCF_032173495.1). NCBI lineage: Eukaryota > Metazoa > Arthropoda > Insecta > Diptera > Muscidae > Musca > Musca vetustissima. The sequence goes on from NW_026886016.1 coordinate 25,204, forward strand.
GTACCCTTACAATTGCATGTCAATGTTCACTCGAAGGAACATACTCATGTCTTTCTACAACCTATGCTAAATTGAATTTCATTCGGGCAAATTTAGTGTCGTCTGCGTACCATGGGACACATTTATGGAAAACGGTGTATAGTAAAATTGATACATAATATTCTGTACGTCACAAAAATGCGACCTGTACTTTGTTTACAATATAACATGGGCAGACAGACAAATTTCGTGCAAATCTAAAGCTATATGGAGCTTTGGTGTACCATTTACATAAAATCGGACGAAAATATATATGGTAGGTATATCGAATTTTTTTCCCGAAACTTACCACTCATCATTCTAGGCTCAATTCTGTACGCCATGCCAAATTTCGTGCAAATCGAAGGATATATAGGGACTGGTGCACCGTTTTCATAAAATCGGACGAAAATATATATGTGAGCTATATCTAAAACTGAACCAATTTTCACGAATCTTAGCACACATCATTCTAGACTCAATTAAACACGCTATACCAAATTTCGTGCACTATTTACCTAAAATCGGACGAAAATATATATGGGAGCTATATCTTTTAAATTTTACACACATCGCCCTAGGCTTTATTTAGTACCCTATGCCAAATTTCATGTAAATCGAAAGTTATATAGGGACTTTGGCGCACCATTTACATAAAATCGGACGAAAATATATATGTGAGCTATATCTAAATCTGAACCGATTTTTCCCAATTTCAATAGGGGTCGTCCTTGGGCCAAATAAATGAGCTGTGCCAAATTTCATCCAATTCGAATCAAAAATGCGACCTGTACTTTGTTTACAATTTAACATGGACAGACGGACATGCATAAATCGACTTAAAAAGTGATTCTATGCATATTCTCAAAAGGAACCATGGGTCTATCTCGTTTCCTTTCGCCTGTTACAAACGTTTGCACAAAGACATAATACCCTATACCACAGTGTGGTGAAGGGTGTAAAAATAATACAATTTTGACAAATATGAAAATAGGATTTCATATCCAACAGCTAAAGAAGACAAAACTTCAAATATCTGACGTGAATAATAATATGTTAATGATCGCATTATTAGTATTAGATCATACATGAACATGTAAATTTCAATATACAATAGTTTTTTCTTGGCAATGACAATCCAATTAATTGTAGAAAATTAACATATTTTGAGAATTTTCCATAATTGGCAATTACTTTAAGATATTATACGCTGCCAATTTTCGACCAAAATGTGTCCAAACAGAACTATGAAGGGATGAAATCATAAAAGTTCGATATAAAACGTGTGGAAATGCTAATATATTCCAAAATATATTTGCAACATTTTCGCGGATTTTTCTCAAAATTTTCTTTCATTAAAACCTTTCTACTTCAATTACAGACTACTAACAGAAACTTTAAGTCAAATCGGTCCAGCCGTTTCTTTAAAATAATTTTTGCAAGATTTTCGCGGATTTTTCTCAAAATTTTCCTTCATAAAAACCTTCCCACTGTAATTACCGACAACTGAAAGAAATTTTGAGTGAAATCGGTCCAGCCGTTCTCAATTGATGCGTTAGTATACATTTTTCTTGCTCCATTTTTATATTTGTATATTATTTAGTTACCTATTATCACTCTAGAGAGCGGAACTATAGCGCAGATCGCTTTGAAATGTTCCATGATGTTCCAGTTATGGTCAAGGACAACGCTTTTAATTTTCGGTGATGATCAGATAATAGTTTTGAAATGAAGTGGACCGAAAACTAAATTTTTTGTGTTATTTTCAAGTCGATCTATAGACAAAAATGAAAGCCGAACATCCCAACACAACACACGTAATATTCGGAAAATATGTCAGTGTGAGGAAGAGGTGCTGTTTACCTCTAATCAGGCAAGAGGGTGCAAATATCACGAAATATTGCCCAGGCTCGGAATAAACATCCGCAGAAAATTTGAGTTCCGTGGTAGGTGTGTAGGATATACTATAGTTGTGTAGGTATACTGCTCGGCTCATTGGTTTATTTAAGGTTCTGTCGGCATTTTCCAATTGCATTTTCTTTTTGTACAAGCAATACAATTTTAACCATTTTTACGGTGCAGTTTTCATCCGAAGTTCGACATTCCATGTCCGTGTCTTCTTCACAAAAATTTGTATATGGGTATCGGCCAAATTGCGGTACATTGAACCAAAGAGCATCCATAATTGGGTATGGGTGCAGATTTATGCATATACATAAGAACGTGATCTTTGCATTTTTTCAGATACTTTTTTACTTGACGAGAGGTAGAAAAACTTCTTTCAGCTGATGCTGTGGTTACCGGTATCGTTATTAAGATTTTTAACAATATATTTATATTTGGAAATAGATGTTCGTCTCATACTACAATCGCAGCAAATGGATTAGATGTTCGGGGATCTTTTGCTTTCCACACAGTGATCTACAGATCATCTTTCAGATATTTGTCATAAAATTTTATGACTTCTTTAATCTCTTTACATTAAATTTTTAGAATTCTCAATAATGGTTAAATTATTTTTTTTTCATTTTCCAGAAATCTGCTTGTCATATTTGCAATTAGTTCGTCCAAATATGGGACAAATAATGTAGTTCTATAAAAATGTTCGAGTTCGAACCTTTTGGGTACCAACCCTTCATGGCACAGAAACTTCTACTTCTTAGAAATAAATCCTAATTGAATTTTACCATTTCCACCTAACTACTATCCCAAAGTATCTACTATCTCTTCTATAGATTCGTTAAATTTTGGTTCGCAATAAATCCATCAATGTTTCACAACTCAGAATATTCTACATAAAGTAGCGGCCCTTTTTGGATTTTATAAAGAATAAGCAAACTTTCAAAATTTTAGAAAATATACTTCGAATTTCCCGAATCTTCGAAGCGTGATTTAAATTTAAAATGTGAAAACAACAATGAATGTACACCCCAGCAATGAATTTTGATTTTATAATAGTCTGCACTCCATTATAATTGCCTGACATGTTAGACGCGCCGTCATGTCGTTGACCTCTCAAAAAATGTTTCATCCAAACCCAAACGGATTACAGTGTTTATTATGACGGTCGAAAATTATTTTCCTGATAATCCTTCTAATTCCACGTAGCAAAGTAAACATTCTTTGACTTCTTTAGATACCTTGTCAAAAATCTTATAAATATTGGTTGGAGAAAACGAAATCCCTTATTATTATATGAATTATAGGACTTGATTTAACATGCTTTGGAATGTCCGATTTGTAAAAAAATGCGGATGCGGATACATCATTGTAAAAAAATTGCAGATGTGACTTTTTTGAACACCTGTTTCTATATGAAGAAGTTGCCAGATCGAAACAAAATTCACATGTGTTCAAAACCGAGATGGAATTTTCCAAAACACGTAATTTTTTCTGTTTATACCGAGCTCTTTGTGCTAAGCTAAAAACTTTTTGAACTGCCCTCGTATACGAATTTTAACAAAGAATGATTTCTTTGCTACGTCGAATTTAAATGCAGCTTCGAAGATTCGAAGTATATTTTCTACAATTTCGGAAATTTGCTCATTCTTTAAAAAACCAAACCAGTAAGGAAAGTTCAAAAGTCGGACGGGCCGACTACTTTGGGTACATACAAGAGATGTTAATATATACAATATCCTGTAGGTAGAACAGACATAGAATCTTTGGAGAATCATTGAGATAGAATCGTGCGAAATTAATTGTGCTATCTAGATAAATATTTGATCCAATTTAAAAAAAAACCCATACACATACCATTCTGAAATCAATGAAAAATTGCAAATCAAACGGACAGACTTGGATTCTTTGGTGAAAAATTTGTTTGAAATCGAGTAAAATTATGTTTGGGTGCTATATATAAACACATGGACCTCAAAATCTGAACCGATTTCAACAAACCTTATGACACATCATTTTTTCCTCAATTGCATTCGCTATGCACAATTTTGCTCAATCGGGGATATATTGGGAGTTTGGTGTATCATTATATATATATATATATATATCTAAATCTGAACCGATTTTAGCAAATCTTCCAGACATCAGTCTGGACCTAATTTTGTACTCTGTGCAAAATTTTGTGCCAATCGGACAAATATTGGGAGCTTGGTGTATCATTCACAAAAATCGGACAGAACTATATATGGGAGCTATATCTAAATCTGAACCGATTTCAACAAAACTTCGCAGATATCGCATATATATGGGTGCTATATCTAAATCTGAACCGATTTTTTCGTTTCCTTTTGCCTGTTACAAACATATGCACAAAGACATAATACCCTGCACCGCAGTGTTGTGAAGGGTATAAAAATAAATGCAAAGCCCATGCACTTGTAAGTTCTGATGTATGCAATATATTAAGAGTAATGAAGTTATATATTTTTGTGACCTTTGTTACGATTAGTATTGTCTTCCCATATTTTTTAATAAAGTTATACGCATTTAACATGCAAACAAATGATGTTTCATAAAATAAAACGTTGTTTTTAATTAATCATCTATTAATATTATATTTAGGGAAAGAAAAATTTTACATATATAATTTCGTCCGATATTATGTAAATGTAGCGTACTGAATTACGTAGGTTGATAACTTGTATTTATTCCGCCCTGATGCGAAACTTACATATGCGAATTAAATTCAAATTTGTCAAAGTTCGACATTTGTCTTCATTCTAGGAAAACTAATTTTCAAAGCAGATTTTTGTTGTAGCGATGGATAATTAATCCACACACCTACAATTTCTTCCATGGTATACACATGTTTTTGCGCAACCGTTTTGGAAGTGTGTTGATGGCTCAGAACGTTAACATTTGGCAACATTTGTGTTGCACCGAGGACCTAGGTTCGAGCCCCAGCCGTGTTCAGCTGAAATTAATTGTTGTTATTTGAATTTTGCCTTGTAAGGGCAGTGATCATTTCAAAGTAATTTTAAGTGGGTACCAACGTACCCACCATTATGCGACGCTTTTCGCCGTTGGTTAAGCGGCTCATCAGGCATATTGGGCTATGTGGCTTTACAAAGATAACATGTATTTATTCCGCCCTGATGCGAAACTTACATATGCGAATTTAATTCAAATTTGTCAAAGTTCGACATTTGTCTTCATTCTAGATTTTTTTTAAAGCCAAGCTATGTATATTTTTTTTAAATCCTATTTATTTTAATCCATATCGTCGGTTTTTACATGGAGAAGGGTATAGGGCCAAAGAATAAGCATGCCTGTTTTGATAAAGATCGGTCAATATTTAGCGGATCAAATGGACCCTGACTTTTGTGTGAAAAATTACAAAATTTGTATTCTATGGAGGACACAAGCCCGAGAAATTGATAGAATATTCAAGAGGAGTCGTTGACCTTTAAATTGATACCAATTATATTGTCGTATGTACACGGATGTCGGAGTTACACTTAAATATTTATAAGTGCTTACGTATTCATATATTATTTAGTAACCCATTACCACTCTAGGGAGCGGAAATATAGCGCTGATCACTTTGAAATGTTCCATAAGGTTCCAGATATGGTTAAGGACAACACCTTTAATTTTCGGTGATAATCAGAAACCAATATTGGAATGAAGTGGACCAAAAACTGAATTTTTGTGTGTATGTTTTTTTTTTTGAGTCGATCTATAGGCCACAATTATAAGCCAAAACATCACAACACAATCCACGGTGAAGGACAATTAATTAGAAGCGCTGTACTGAATATTTGTAATATTTGTTGACCTCTAGTCGGTCAAGAGGCTGCAAATATCGCGAAATATTGCCCAAGCTCAGATATATAACCACACAAACTTAAATTTTTTTTGAAAGTTGTGTAGGGTATCATATGGTCGGCCCCGTCCGACTATACTGCTCCGCTCACTGGTTTTAAATTCTGTATGTGTTTGTTTTAATATCTATTTACTTAGATGGCTTATTACAGAACGATTGTTCCATAAGCCGAGCTTAAAAAAGATTTCCAAGCGCGTCGGTCTTATGCGCATCTCACCCAATTTGAAAGGCCATTTTCCGAGATGTTGTCTTTAACTTGATCTTTCCATCGCCAGTTCCACTTTGGCAGACCCCTTCTCAATTCGTTTTCGACCGATTTTACGTAAATGGCGCCCCTATATTTTTTGAGTTGCTCGAAATTTTCCATAGCTTACTGATTTGAATCTAGAATGATGCTAAATGTCGTGAAAATCGGCTTAGATTTATATATTTTGACAATCGACAATTTATTGGGGGCTATATCAATACATGGTCAAAATACAGAAAATTGGACGGGGCCCTTATAAGGAGACTTCGTCAAAAAGTTGACCTATAATGATCACTTTCTATGCAGATTTTTACCAGCATTCAAAGCCCTGGTATGCCAAATTAAGGACCTTTGGGTTGGTAAATGCCGCAAAAATTTTAAAATACGGAAAGTTGGGTGGGACCTTTTGTATGGGTGCCATGCCAAAACATACCTATTAATTAATAAATTAACTAATAATATATAAAATTTATGTTATTTGCTGCGCAGAAGTATATCTGCCTCCAAACACTTGGTATGCCATAGTGCAGCCTTTCGGTTGGATATTGTGCATAAAACATTCAAAATACCGAAAATTCGGCGGTGCCGATGAGAGCTAGAACAACTTAGAAATTATCGAATTTGAAATCACTACTTAGTTATTATGTGACCACATATCTGATGTGAGTATCAAAATAAATTTGTTACTTATTTGACATTCTGTAATAAATCTGTTGAAAAATAAACTTGAAATATAAATTAGCGCTAACAAGATTGTTTTTAATTATTCGCTTATTAGCACAGAAATGTTTGTGGGTGGACATCTATTGAAATTGATAGTTCAATCATAATAAATTAATGTAGCAATAAAACTAACATCAAATCCAATGCCAATTGATTTAATTCACACTTAAGTGTCATTACTGTCAGCAAAATGTGCGTGGGAGCAGACTTGAGCAGATTTTTCAACTTCAAATTGATATTGAATTACGGCAGTTTTATATTAGTTGGTGGTTTATTGCCGAAATTGTGATAATCATCGGATGAGGCGTGTCTCTTACTGCAGACAAACATTTTATTTTTAATTTCATTACTGATCAGACAGCCTTGAAAATTTAAATATTTCAATAATTTACGTTCTTAAAAAATCCAACCTCAAACGAATTCTCCGACAAAACGGGCAAATAAAAAACAGGTAAAATCACAACAAATGCTAATTTAGTTTTGTTAAAACATTTTGAATTGATTGTTAAAATGTCATAAATTTTTACAAATAAAATATAATCATATGAAAAGCAGTTGCCAATAGCAAAAGACAACACCCTCTATCACTATTAGATATTATACATTTAAATGTGTCGTTTTCAAAACAGGAATATAATCATATTTTTGTGTCTTGATTAAAAGAAAACAACAACAATAATGAGAATAATAAATGTGATACAATAGAATCAATTTCTAGTGATGGCAACTGGTTGATAAGCCATGCAGGCTGGCAGGCAGGCGTCTTTATGTCTCGTGCTAAAATAATGGCCAAACTCACTCATAAACTTGTCTGTAGGCATTTGTGTTCAATGCGAACGCTTTAATTCCAAACAAAAGACTTAAGAGCAAAACTTGAAATCTATTTCACATTTGCTGTTTTAGTTTTAGTTTTTTTTTTGTAAATTTAAGTTTTGTATACGAATAAAAATTACGACGCATCATCATGCCATAAATATGAACAACCCAATTTCATAATTAAGGTGATACAAGGTCGCGTATGAAATTCACAACTTTCTCAAAGTTTGTTTCTTCGATTGTAATTCAACAAAATAATGATAAACTCTGAACTTAGATTTCCTATTTCCAACTGAAAAAAACTACGTGAAATAAGAGGACAAAGTATATCACTGTGGCATTTGGTTTAAAAACGTGTCCAAAATTACCAACATATTTATACCCTTCACCATACTGTACAGGGTATTATGTCTTTGCGCATATGTTTGTAACAGGCAAAAATAATCGAGATACACCATTTTCCTTTTGAGAATATGCATAGAATCATTTCTGAGTCGATTTATGCATGTCCTAAATCTGTCCATGTTAAATTGTAAAGAAAGTACAGGTCGCATTTATGATCCGAATTGGATGAAATTTGGCACAGCTCATTTGTTTGGCCCAAAGACGGAAATTGGGAAAAATCGGTTCAGATTTAGATATAGCTCCCATATATATTTTCGTCCGATTTAAGGTAAATGGTGTATCAAAGTCCCTATATATCTTTCGATTTGCACGAAATTTGGTATAGCCTACTGACTTAGGTCTAGAATTATGTGTGCTAAGTTTCGTGAAAATCGGTTCAGATTTAGATATAGCTCCCATATATAGTTTCGCCCAATTTTAGGTAAATGGTGCACCAAAGTCCCTGAAAATCATTTGATTTGCACGAATTTTGGCATAGCGTATTGAATTACGTCTTGAATGACGTGTGCTAAGTTTCGTGAAAATCGGTTCAGATTTAGATATAGCTCCCATATATAGTTTCGCCCGATTTTAGGTAGAATGATGTGTACTCCTCCTATATATATTTTTGTCCGATTTTAGGCTAGGCCGATTGGCACAACGTATTGAAATTAATATAAATTAATCTCTGGCAAGTTTGTTTCAAATCGGTTCAGATATATATATCTTGTAGCTTCTATATATATATATATATATATATATATATTATTTCGTCTTATTTATTGAGATTAAATTTTAAATAGTGCAGCATACGAATAGCGTGTGTCAAGGTTGCTTTTAATCGATTTACACAAACCTGTCCCACTGTGCGCAAACGACTCTAAACTTGTTCAAATAAAATGAAATTTAACATAGGTTCCAGAAAGACATAAAAATCACATATTTAAGTTCGTTCAATTTCATGTCAAAATTCCTTCAAAAAGGCGACGTCTTTTCGGATACAAATGTAGAATATACCCAAAGTGGCGAAGGGTATCATATAGTCGGCCCAGTCCGACTTTACTACTTTCCTTACTGGTTTTAGTTTGGAGACGTGGTGATACCGTTATGAGAAACAAAATATGAAATTACAGTTAATTTGAATGAAAAACGTGTAAAAATCGGGGTGGTACCATATGATATGGACTTCCCCTAAACGGGGGTCAAAATTAAACATTTTTAGTACGGAAATGTGCTACTCTAAACTCTAAATACAAAATTACAGCCCGTCGGTTGGAAAACCGGTCCAGAATTACCAAAGTACCGAATATTTGGGGATACCGTTTTACAGAGGGTCAAAATTTATAATTTTTGGTTCTGTTGTGTGTTATTCAATGAATTACAAACAATTCGGTAAGAAAATGTGTACAAAATCCCCAAAATACCGAATATTGGGGGTATGGTTATAAGGAGGCTACACCAATATGTGATTTGTAATACCAAACGTCCTAGGAATACTAGCAATGTTTGTGCAAATTTCAGAGCTCTACCTTAAATATTGAGATCTCTATCGTGATTTCAACAGACGGAAAGACATACAGACCGACATGTATAAAACGACATAGAATTTTATTCTGATAAAGAATGTATATACGTTGTTGGGTCTGCGGCGAATATTTCGAGGTGATGCCTATACAAATCAATGTGATGCCCGTAGACACAAAGTCTGCTCTGCTTTTTGGGCACACCAGCTACTACGCGACAAACATCATATTAAGTTTCTCCATGATATTCTATATAATATACACGAAATTATAAATTTATTTACAGTTATGCTAATATTTTGCAAATCTTATAAATATTCAAATTATATTCTTAAAATAAATTATATTTATTCGAAGACGTTATTTTCCTTATAGGCATAAATATGGAAGAAAAGAATTTTTGAAATATTCATAGTTTTGTCATACAACGATAAAATTAAGCAATACTGGTGGTCAAATGCTCAAATCAAGTTATTTATGATTGAATGGTAATTTCAATGTCTTTAAATTTATATAAAGAAATCGAACTTTTCAAATTTTGAAAAATTTCCAAAAACTTGTGTACCATAACTATTAAGTTATTATAAAAAATTGTAATTCGATACTTGAAAATGTATAAAACAGATTTTATGATATTGAAAATTATAGAAATAATTTGTTTTTGACTTTGCATACCACCTATGAAGAATACAAATTTGAAAGATAGTCAAAACGTGTGATAGTTTTTAACAAAGAACAATCAGATATAGAGTTTTATTGTTTTGTTTTCCTCAAAAACCAACTGTTCGCATTTACATGTTTTTTTAATCTCTCACATATGTGAAAGACATTTATTTAAACTAAGTGCGAACACTATAGAAATCGATTTAAATATACACAGATATCATATTTGATGTTCCAAAGTTCAACCGTTAATCAGATTGATATGACAATCTACATAGCATACTGAATTGAGCCTAGAATTGTATAGTCATAGATTTAGACATAGCTTCCACATATATTTACGTCGGTTTGGAAAGTTTGCAAAAGCTGAGCTGTGGCAAAGATAATGTTCCAAGGTTTATTTTTCTTCTCCACATGGTGTACGCCTGCTGCATCCAACCTTCGGTAAATATGCCTGCAGCCACATAAGACACAAATTAGTTATACCCTTCACCACACTGTGGTATTATGTCTTTGTTCGCAACAGGAAACGAGATAGAATCATAGTTACTTTTGAGAATCTGCAGAGAATCACTTTCTGAGTCATTCTATGATGTCCTTCCTTCCGTCCGCCTGTGCATGTTAATTTGTAAACAAAGTTTCCTAGAATCGGTTAAGATTTAAATATAGCTCCCATATATATTTTCGTCCTAAAATCGGTTTAGATATAACTCCCATATTTCAGTAGTGTTGGCGGTTTATTTGGGATACCACTTGTATTTTGTTTTTGCAAAATAGTCAGGCTGGCAACAAAAGTTGTTTATAAAAAAAACAAGATGGGGAATATAGCATTGTTTGTCTTTTTAACCGAAGTGAGGCATATATTTTCCTATATATCTTCGCTTTGCTACAAGAGACATTTGGGTATGAGAGGTTTGGCAAAGCATACTTAACTAAGGTTTGGAATGATGTGTAATAAGGCCATACATTCCCCACTAATAAATAGTTGTTTTTTTTTATAAAAACAACAAACTGGGATTCAGCCTGACTATTTTGCAAAAACAATATAACTTCCATATATATTTTCCTATATATCAGTCGATTTGCACGAAATTTTACAAAGCATACTTAACTAAGATTTGGAATGATGTGTAATAAGTTTCATGAAAATCGGTTCAGATTTGATTATAGCTCCCATATATATTTTCTTCTGATTTAATGTACTAAATCCCTGTATATCTTTCGATTTGGAGGAAATATGGCATAGCGTACTGAATTTAGCCTACAATGATGTGTGTTAAGTTTCATGAAAATCTGCTCAGATTTGGATATAGCTTCCATGTATATTTTCGTCCGATTTTTTGTAAATGGTGTACCAAAGTCTCTATAAATCTTTCGATTTGCACAAAATGTGATATAACGCTCTATATTGAGTCTAGAATATTGAGTCTAGAAACGTTTTGTAGAAATTGAGCAGATGCAGACATAGTTTCCATATATATATTTCGAACAGTTGTCTAATTGAGATTAAATTTTGAAAAGTGTTTCATACAAAAAAGCGCGTATCAAGTTTGCTTTAAATCGATTTACATATATTTTTCCTATTGTACGCAAACGACTCTATATCTGCGTGAATGAAATTGAATTTAGCATAGGTTGCAGAAAGGGGGAATATACTAAAGTGGTGAAAGGTATCATATGTTTTGTATTTAAATAAAAAAAAAATATATAAAAAAGGAATACGGGGTTGCCATAATCTTCTAAAATATGCGACGTTTTCTTATTCTTAAAAATAATCAATATTAACCAATAAGGAAAGTAGTAAAGTCGGGCGGACCGACTATATAATACCCTTCACCACTATGGGTATATTAAACAGGACGATTAACATGAAATTGGATGAACTGTGATTCATATTCATATTTCAATTGGATGAACTAAAATATGTGATATTTATATGAATGTGAATCGACTTATAGCAATCCATAAACATTTGTTACAATGGGACATATGTATGTAAATCGAATTCAAACAAATATCAAGAGTTCCGTTGGGCTATGTCCGTACTTCTAGCAAAAGCAACTACGTTATTCTATGCTCAATTTTGTACGTTGTGCAAAATTTCATGTCAATCTGACAAACATGACGAGTTTGATGCACCATTAACTTAAAATGGACGGAAATATATGGAAGCTATAATCAATTATGAACCGATTCCACCAAACTGTCACAGGTTAGGTTATACTAATTTCAGTACGTTTTGTTCCCATCAGCCATATATTGATTCCTTGGTGCGTTAATTACTTAAAATCAATCTTAACCGATTTTCTCGAAACTTGGCACACACCATTCTGGACTAAATTCAGTACGATATGCAATATAAGAACTTTGGTACATTATTTACATTAAATCGGACGAAAATATATTTATATAGATCTGAAGCGATTTTCACGAAACTCAGCACACATCACACATCGTGCAAATCGAAAGGTATATAGGGACTTTGGTGCACCATTTACATTAAATCGGACGAAACTATATATGGGAGCTATATCTAAATCTGGACCAATTTTCATGAAACTTGGCAGACATCATTCTAGACTCAATTCAGTACATTTTGCCAAATTTCGTCCAATCGAAAGATATATAGGGACTTGAGTGCACCATTTACATAAAATCGGACGAAAATATATATGGGAGCTATATCTAAATCTGAACCGCTTTTCGTGAAACTTGGCAGACATCACTCTAGACCCAATTCTAGACATCATACCAGACTCAATTCAGTGCGTTATGCCAAATTTCGTGCAAATGGAATGATATATAGGGACTTTGGTGCACCATTTACATTAAATCGGACGAAAATATATATGGGAGCTATATCTAAATCTGGCCCGATTTTCATGAAACTTAGCAGGCATCAGTTCAGTACGTTGTGCCAAATTTCGTGCAAATCGAAAGATATATAGGGATTTTTGTGCCTATATCGGACGAAATTATATATGGGAGTTATATCTAAATCTGAATAGATTTTTCCTAATTTCAATATGGTTCGTCCTTGGGCCAAATAATTAAGCTGTGCCAAATTTCATCCAATTCGGATTATAAATGCGACCTGTACTTTGTTTACAATTTAACACCAACAGACGGACGGCCATGCATAAATCGACTCAGAATGTGATTCTATGCATATTCTCAAAAGGAACAATGGGTCTATCTCGTTTCTTTTTGCTTGTTACAAACATATGCACAAATACATAATACCCTGTACCACAGTGTGGTGAAGGGTATAAAAAGCATGCAATTCGCGTATTCGTTGAAATCAGCTATTACACATGCGGCTTTCGTATAAACAGAATCAATCTCTTCCAATAATTATAAATTGTTCGTTGTTTCATTCTATGCAGAAACTCTAAAAATGGCTAAAAATGACGCAGCGTGCATACGATTTTTATGCGCCTCATATTTGAGAAATGTCATATGGAAATACATAAAAGTACACCTATTTTAAAAGAATTGGTTAAGAACCGCGGATGTGCCGCCGCAATCAATTTGTTATTCGCGTATCAATGTATTTTTTACCTTTTTTCACACAGATTCGCGAATATTTCATAAATCGTGAGTTATAAAAACATCAATATTTGATGTTTTAACTATTTTTTCATTTTCCAGAAATCTGATTGTCTTATTTGCAATTGCTTCGTCCAAACTACTTAGTTCTATAAAAAAGATACGGAGCTCGAACTTAATACATTTGACCAGTACTTTTAGTAAAAATTCTTCTTGGCATTAAAACTTGTGCCCCAAGTATGTTGGCAATATTTTTGCTTCCATGTATATATTGTGGAACTCCTCGTCACTATTTTCTCGTATAGCATTTAACTTACCAACTACTAAATGTATGTGATAATATACTTTGACAATGTTCATATTAATAGGTTCTGGGATAAGTATAGAGTTTACTCAAATAATCGAGATGTTACTGCTACACGTAATAAAAAAATTGAATTTTACAATTCGGTGAAGAAAATTTACAGCATCACATGCACCTAATAACTGAAGTATAATTTCATATGTAAATATTAATTTTGAAAATACCTAATATGTGTATAAGTATCCAAACTTTATTTTATTAGCAGCTGTGTCTAATTTAATGTAAAAACATGTGTAAAAACAGGTTGAGGCGAACCAGTTTTTTTTATGTTCTCTATCGATTTGTGATTAAGCCACTCATTTCACGGTCTTCGTGTCAAAGTAAAACCAGAAGCCAACAAAATGCGGACTACGCCCCCTATGTATCAATTTTCAAAATTGTAACTGCATCTACTTTTAAATGATGCTGACATTTTGAAGGTCGATTTTGAGTGTTTTTTTTTAATTTTTCTTCTAGCTTTAATACGCAAACAGGAATTTCTAAAAATCGATTATAAGATTATTGTAGTCGTGAATCTGCGTAATTTGATATGTAATTTGTGTATATATTATGCACAGCTTCAGAGTAATATTCATCCGATTGTGAAAATTTTGTGCGATCAAATTTCTAAAAAACCTATTTTTAAGGCCAAACTTTTAGATCTGTCAACTGAATGATATGGGTACCCGCGATCAATAAGGTTTTTTTACGTTTCGGATGATATAAAATCTTCTTCGTGAAAATCCATCTATTAGAACGGTGGGAACTGGCCTTCCAAAAACACGAAATTTGGCAAAAAAATGTTTTTGAAAATATGGCGGATTTGTTTGCGTTTTCTGTGGATCATTTCCGCTTTAATAAATGACCTCATACGGATTTTAATCTTTTTCGAAAAGAGAACTTTAAAAACTTCAGCCGAAAGAGAGATGTATCCAATTTATCTCAAAAATAGTATGAGCTGGCACATCCATGGTTCTTAATGGACCACATTGAAATCGGTATAGATCGATGTATTTTTTTAGAGTGCACACCGAATCGGAGTTTTCGGAAATTATTCGCGTTTTACGAGTTGTTGGGTACTTCAATGCAACGTGTGGCACATCTTAGCCGTCAAATGAAAATTCGCAAAATATACATGGATTGGAAGATAAACTTCAGTACTTCCTGGAAACCGCATGCGCATCAAATGATTTTGAGAATTACGCGATTTAGACACAATTTAAAATGTATATTTTATAATATTATTTTATTTTAAGATTTATTCCTATTTATGGAACGCCAAGATTTATCGGAAGGGTCTTGATATAATCCGCAAGGCATTTACTTATACACAAAAGTTGATTATTTTTATATATGCCAATTTTTCGGCGAAATTCGGGTAAAATAGCAGAATAACCCCAACATATTTTCTGAAATTTCTTGTATAAAATTAAAAAAATAAATAGTATGATGACATTATTTTTTCGAACCTAAAACAAATATTTTTCCTCAATATCTGGTTTTGTTGTCGCTGTAATTTACAAACCG
Organism: Musca vetustissima; assembly: GCF_032173495.1. Lineage (NCBI taxonomy): Eukaryota > Metazoa > Arthropoda > Insecta > Diptera > Muscidae > Musca > Musca vetustissima. The sequence goes on from NW_026886016.1 coordinate 40,782, forward strand.
CTACACGGACTTATGTGATTTTGATATCATTTGATTCATCATGGTGTTTAGATTATGTAGATATTTTTAAATTAATTTTTAGGTGTGTGTATGTCATTAATATAATGGAAATATTGATGTAAACTGCTATATATTTTTTATGTTTCTCATATTTCGCGAAGATGTGCAACTTTTTCGCGATTATTATAATGTTATCATATTCATATTTTACGAAGGAAGATATATATCAAAGTTTTTGGTCAATATAATAAACTGCGCAATTTTAAGATTTTTTTCTTATGCCCAAAATTAAAACCTCGATAACTTTTGCGCGCATCAACCAAAAATTTGATCGCGAACGGTTTCGGAGTCAGAAAATTTTTCTCTATATATGTACCAAAAATCGTTGATGTGTCACAAAAACAAAAAAGTTGATTTTTTGAAAATGGAATATTAAAAAATTGGCAATATTGCCCATATTTGGATTTCTCGAATCATCGAAGCTGAATTTAAATATAAATTGAATGTATACTGCAGAAGTGAATTTTGATTTAGTAATGACATGTTGGACGCGCCGTCATATCCTTGACCTCTCAAAAATGTTGGATCCAAACCCAACCTGATCATTATGTGTATTATGACGGTCGATAATTATTTTCTAGTTAATCCTTCACTTCCACATAGCAAAGGAAAAGTTCTTTGACTTTTTAGATACATTGTCATAAATTCTAATACATATTGATAACATTTCCAATTATTTCGATTAACTCGTTCTGTATTCTGGGAATCAGGTGTGTTGAGTCTTTATCTCCTCTCAGTGCGATGGCCTCCCTTCCATACAATAATATATTCTACACCTTTCGAAACATCTTTCATTCTTAATATAAAGTCCTGAGTCCTCATTGTCCGTGTTTATGGTATTCCGTTTTTTCGTGGGCGGTAAAGCATTTAATAGCATCATTCCAATTTTTAAAAGGGTTCGACAGAAGTAATTTTGGGTCTTGGTGGGTGCCCTTTTCGCACCCTCCTTTATGTCATATTGACAGCAATTAGTTTTTGAGGGTTTTACGCAACAGAAAGTATGGTCTTAATAATGGTCATTTGTTGATAATACTTTATTGAAGTATAACATTAACAAGTTTATTAAATATGTAAGCTATGTTTGCTGATTTGAGATCCCGTTTATAGGAACATGACATGCCGACAATTGAAAGACAAACAAATTTCGAAGAAGATTAACTTTAATTCAATGACATGGAAAAATGCATTGGGATACCCAAATCCTTTATATAGTCGACCCCGTCCTTGTTATGTACTTCTTATTATAGTTGGAAAACATTTATTTTCGATTGTAATACCGGATATAGTGTGTGTATTGAAAAATAATCATCATTCGATCGTCAATAATTCGTTAAAGGCTAGTAGGCAGGGTATTGTAATTATATACTCGTATGTATACATACAGACATATCCGAATGCAATAAGACGAGTTGTTGGCAATGATGCCACTGATGTTCTAATAATACTCCTATCGAACCTGGTCCTCCGGCAAGTGGGAACAAATGAACACATGAATCAAGTGACATGCAAAATAGTTCAATGCATTGTTGCTGTGACTAGAATAAATCGACAACAAAAACACAATACCAAGTACCCATGGGTATGATGCAAATCTAACTGCAGAAATACGTCGAACAAAAAGGGAAGATTAAGAGACAACATTTACATGGCGTTCCAGATGAGTGTCGTTTTAACTGAAGTGCACAGTGTTTTGGATGAAGAACTTTCATTTATTCCATATTATGTTATGTTATAAAATACACATGTTTACAAATCAATCCTAACGGTGAGAATCGAAACAGAGAATGGAAACTATAGACGTTTGTGTGGTTTTCAATCACTGTGCAGCAATAATCAAAATAACAACAAAGTGTATTGGAGAGTGCGACAACATTTTACGTCATTCAGAAGAGTGCTGTGATAAAGCAAACTCAAAGGATGGATCATCTGCTGATGATGATCAATATTTAAGGAAAACAAAAAAGAAGACGACAAGGCGTCTAAACACTGAGAGAACAGAAAATTCAAAATCATTCCTTTTATGGTTGCGTCGGTAAATGCGTTTGGTTTTTTGTCTTCTTTGTTAGATCACCAATGAAGGGAGTTCCTAGCACTAGCACCTAAGGCGGATCTGACAATTGTGCAGCCTGAAATAATATATAATAATAAAAATTTCGATATTGCTTTTTCACCTTTGTTTTGACCATTTTGTGTGAGAGGTACTAGAAGGAGTGGACTCTGATACTATGCCTTAACGTTTGTCTTTCAATAACAATTAAAGGCCCTTTCCATACATGGCCTACCACTTGAAGTATTTCCTCTTCAACGGATTATCCATGCAACGTTTTTCATACATACACTTTGTTTATGTATGTGTGTGTGAGTGCGATTTTTAAGGCGTTATGTGAGTGTTGGAAGATCACAATCGAAACTTGAGTAGGCATATTATACTTAATTAAAACCAAATGCTGCCTGTTGTCTGATTGCGGCCTTATACGACAATTCCAAAGGAGGCGACACAACGCTACGTGTCCTCTACTCATCGCGTCGATATAAAAAGAGTTGTCCATTACACAATGATTGTGATCTTTTTTTTGGAATAAAGTGAGAGAGACAATGTACAAGAAAATCACTAAATATATACATACGTATGTCCAACCAACAACAAACACATGCCATTCAGATAAAACTAAAGTTCTAAAAATTGTTTAGAGTCTAAAATAAATAAAATTATTTGAAACAATTGGCAATATATACATTCATTTCCAACGTCTAACACAATTAAACATTATTAATATGTTTAGTTAAACGAAGATAATGTAAATTATCATTCATAATTTTTATATCTTTCACAATAAGGTGGAATGAATAGGTGTGTCTGGTTACCCTAAAGTTTGTAACAATTGTTACAAATTGTTACTGGAAGTCGTCTGTTAACCCAAAAGTTCTGCAAAAGAGAGCGGTTGGAGAGAGAAATTTTGACAGTTCTTTCAGTGAGAGTTTGCAAATTCTTGCTGGAAAAATTTCTTCTTGCAATCTCTTGCAACTCTTCTTCTTCTCATACATCGACATTCAATCAGATGTTTTCATTGTTTGTTTATTTATTTTTGTGCTTTCAATTTGAAAATAATTTTTTTTGGAATTAGCAAGACTAATTGTTTTTGGAGAAAAACTTTACAAAACGAGAAAAACGTAAGTATTAATATGTAATAGGAAAATAAAAGACTATTTCCAGCATTTTTAGAAAAATGACGGAAGAAGATCAGTGTGTCTCTGTAGCCAGTGGCAGTAAATTATTAAGCCCAAATATGGATTTGGATATGCAGAAAGGTAGTTATGATGGTTTCCAACTTATTTTTTTACATTTCTGTGTGAAAAGTAGGAATGGTACAAAATATAGCTCTGACTTTCTTCTTTTTAAGAAACAATTGTTAAGGTGGTTACTACATTGTTGATGGAAAAATTGGTTTGTTTTGACAAATCAGCTGATTAGTTGCAAGCTTCTGCAGGGATGCCGTCTGTTTACTTTTCGCATTTTTCTTGCAAAAGAGAATAAAACTACCTTACTCTCTCAGAAAGAAGTTACTGGACAATTCCTGCAGGGAAAGTAACCAGACACACCTAATATAAAATGTGTTATTTATTATTCGGAGACACGTAAAATATATATTCTTGAGGTGAATAAAATATATATACATATATATATACATATATATATATATACATATATATATACATATATACATATACATATACATATACATATACATATACATATATATATATACATATATATATATATATATAGGGTATGATAGATACCAAGCAACGGCATGGCGAAGCTACTTTCATCATCCGCTGAAATTGTGAGCTGATATGTGCCGCAATTTCACCCATAAGAACCATCGAAAACCCCCTCTTACTATGAAGAAGCAACGAAAAAGAAAACATATAAAAGACCATGATCTGCGAATCTGCACTTGGAATGTCCGCACGTTGTACAGAACAGGCGAAGTTTGCGCTTTGGCGAATGTACTCAAGAAGTACAAAGCCGATATTATTGTCGTGCAGGAAATGCGATGGAAAGGGAATGGCGTAAGTAAATCGAATGATTACGCCCTGTTTTATAGCTGTCATGAAAGGTGACATAAATTTGGCTGCGGCTTTATGGTTAATAGAAGAATAAAAGACATCGTCTCCAGATTCACTCCAGTAGATGAGCGAATTGCTATAATCCGTATAAAAGCGATGTGTTTTTAGGCACACTAAAAACACATCGACACATTTCACCTATTTGTCGACTATAAAGTTGCATTCGACAGCCCTATGCGTTCAGAGGTGTTTAGCATTCCTAGTAAAATTAATACGACTATAAATATAAGTTTTACTGGCATAAGGTCAGCAGTTTAAGTCGGAACGGACCTCTTGTAGCCCTTTAATACGGAATGAGGATTCAGGCAAGGTGACAGTTTGCCGTGTGACCTGTTTAATATCCTGCTGGAAAAGGTCATACGAGATGCAAATGTGAACAAAAATGACACTCTGTACAACAAACAGCATGTGTTCCTCGCATTCGCCAACGACATCGACATAATGGGTCGAACAGACGTATCGAGCTGCAGGGACTAAGCCATGTTGTGAGAATGGATGAAGATGCCCAGCTCCAAAGATATATAAAAGCGTGCGAAGTAATGGTTCACAGAGAAGGGGAAGGTCCCGAGTCCGATGGAAAGATCAAGTAAAAGACAACATTTGGGAAAATGGTATTTCAAATTGGATGAAATGCGCACAAGACCGACGCGAAATTTTGTACAGACATTGCTAGTGCACCTAGAATATAACGGTATCCCCAATATTCGTTATTTTAGGTATTTTGGATACATATTCCAAGCGAATTGACTGGAATTGAGTATTTTGAATTATCTTAGCATATCACATCTTTGTACTAAAAATTATTAATATTGTCCCAATTTTCAGGGTAGATCCCCCAATATTCAGTATATTGGGAATTTTGGACACATTTTTCAATCGAAATAGCTGTAATTTAGTATTTTGGGTTATCATTGCATAGTACGTCTCTGTACAAAAAATTATTAATATTGAACCATGTTTCTATCTCCGTACTACAAATTTTTAATATTAACCAGAGATGGTCCGTCAGAAACAGTGACGTGAATGACATACATTTTCGACGTATATTACATACGTCAGAAACGTCGGAAACCCACCCAAAACCATTAGGTTTTTGACAATATACCTATTTCCATTAATGAATTTGGAAATTACGTATGCTTTACTGAAATCCATATAAAATTTCAAAAAAAATTTCTCCAAAAAGTTTAGAATTTTGTATTAGTTCTAGTAAGAAACTGACAGATATATGTAAAAATAATATGTACTTTTGAAAATAACGGCATATGATAATAATATTTGAATAAATGACGTTTTCTACATTTATTACATTTTATACAGGTATATGACGTTTTCGACGTTTACATCTTTTTGACAGTCGAAAACCAAAAAATTCGTCATACGGACCATCCCTGATATTAACCCAAGTTTCGGGGTGGCCCGCATATAACGGAACCCCCCAATATTCGGTATTTTAGGAATTTGGAAAACGTTTTTCGACTGAATTGAGTGTAATTTATTATTTTGGGTTCTCATCTCATGTAGTTCATGTCCAAAAATTATTAATATTGACCCAAATTTCCGGGTAGTCCTCATATAATCTTATCCACAATATTCGGTATTTTTGACATTTTGGACACGTCCTTCAATCGAATTGAGCTTAATTTTGTATTTACCGCACCCTTATACTAAAAATTGTTAATATTTCACCAAGTTTGAGTGTTGCCCACATATAACGGTTCTCCCACATCTCTGCACTTATAATGATTTTACTACTCAAAATGTTCAATATTGATCCACGTTTTGTTATAGACCCACAAAAAGTTCGCCCGTGCCGAACATAAAATCATTTTAATTGGTTACTGTTTTAATTGCATTCTCACACACATAAGGATGTGTAATTTGGCCTTTCGGGTTCATGGATGGTGAAAAAATGTCTACAGAAAAGTTCTCTGTTGTCCGATTGAGACAACATTTTGCACAGTGTATCAGATTGACACTATTGTTTCGTTGAAATAAATTCAGACTTAGATATAGCTTCAATATATATCATCGCCCGATTTCGTGCAAATTGAACAAAAAATAACCTGCTGCAGCATACGATTAACGTGGGTCGAGTTTACATTAAATCCGTGCAGATTTACATAAGCTTTTTTATATTTTCCACCTTCACAATCTTCACCTGAGACCCCATAAAATATATATATTCTCGATCAGAATAAAATTATATGTCGATTTAGTCACATCAGTCTTTATGTAGAGCTCGAACTATTTGAGGTAGAGCTAGGAAAGTTTGCAAAGGACATGCTATTACCCCTAGGATGATTGGTATTGAAAATGGGAAAATCGGTTCACGTTTTAAGGTAGTGGTACCCCCAAATATTCGATATTTTGAGGATTTTTTGCACGTTTTGTCTGTTTACCCAAAAATGCAGTAAAAGAGAGTCAAGTGAGAGAGCAAGTTTGACAGATGAACAACAACAAAATTACTGGAGTTTACTGAAAGAATTTTATTCAAAAAGATTTTGCAAAATCAGCCATTTTTGCATTAGCTGTTTTATGACCAAACACAAAATTTATTCATTTTTTTTTAATTTACAAAGTTCAGTCTGAATTTAAAGGGCCCCACACACCATAGGGCATGCATGACAGCATTTGAAGTAGTATTAGTAATTTTATGTCAGTTTGAGAATGTATGTGTGAGAATTTCATGCAGTACGGTAATTTTCACAGTTGTCAAAAACAAATTTTTGAATATTAAAACATATAATTGTGAGGCAATAAAATAAAATCAACTTTAATTCGAAATAAAATTTTTGTGAAAGAAAAAATCTTTTTTATTTTATTGAAGAGTCGTCTACACACTCTTCATTGAAGAGCCTTTAAGCACACACATACACAGGGGTTTATGGGCAGTAGCAGTACGGCAATATAGTGTGTAGGGGCCATAAATTGTATAAAAATTACAGAAAATTTAAGAAAATTCGTAAGTAAAGCAATTGTTCATATTTTTAGGCAAGTTCCAGAAAGAGTGCAATGTTTTGATGCAGGAAGCTTAAATATTCCCGGGGAACATACCAAAACATTTTTTCTTTTATTGTTTACTTTATTTTTAATATTAAATGTAATACAAATAATTGTGTTCGTTCTTTGTTTGTTTTTTTGGCGCAAATACAAATGTTTTCTTCAATCAGCTGTTTATTTACTGAATCTTACTAAATGTTGTCTGTTTACTTTTCTCAGTATTATCGCAAAAGAGAGTAAAAACGGCTTACTCTCTGAACTAGAACTTACTGTGTAAATGTTACTGGAAAAGTAATCAGACACACCTATTAATGTAATTATAAATTATTATATAGTCATCGCATCTTTGTGGTATTCCTTTTTTCCGTGGTCGGTGAAGTATTCAATAGCATCTTTCCAATTTGTAAGTGGGTGCGACAGAGGTAATTTTGGGACTTGGTTGTTACAAAAATCACATTTTGCTAAAACTGAATATGCGATATAAGAAACCCTGAGGCCGGGTCAGGTACAATTACAATTTTACAAAAAAATACCTTTTGTAAATCTGAATATGTGATACAAGAAACCCTGGGTCCGGCCTGGTATAATTAAAAGTTTACAAAAAACACCTTTTGTAAATCTGAATATGCGATACAAGAAACCATGAGACCGGGCATGGTATAATTATAATGAAAAACAACTCAATTCAAACACTTTTGGACATATAAGAATCAAAATATTAAGTGATTTTTAATATTTTATCCACAAGTTATTCTCTTCTTTACACTTTTAATGCGGTTGGGCTGTTCTGCACCAATTCTTATGATTTTATGAGGGATTTTGTTATATAACATTTTATTATTGTGTGTGTATAACTTTAGAGAACTCTTGTGGAATTAAAAATTTTCTGTTGCAAAACTGAATTTATTAGAAAAAAAAAAAAAAAATAATTCCGCGGGCCATTGCTCTAATTCTTCAAACCGGTTTATATAAAACATAATGTACACCAAATACAAATTTCAGCAATTTTTAATGAAAACCCTAAAATCCGACAGATATATACCCTCAGCCTATAGTTTGCGGAGTTCTTCGGAATTGAACACAGGCTTTATATAAGGTGTATTTTTTATCAAAGACGTTTCGGATATAATGTTGATAAAATCGGTTATTCAATTCACTTCAAATTAAATTTACAAGTTCAGGAGGAGAAGGCCGACGGGTTTCATCTTCTAACTTGATGTAGGCTTGGTAAAGATAAGAAGTTGTGCAAAGTTTGGTTCACATGATATTATAAAATTAATTTTCAGTATAAGTTTGACCATTTTGTGTGGGATGGCCAGAAGGAGTGAACCGACATTCCCCAACTTCGAACTTAAACTAAGTTTGAAAGAAATATTATGATGTGCAAAGTTTGGATGAAAGTAAGTACTCCCTTTGAGAGATGGTGCGCCCGAGCAGCCAGACAGACAGACGGATGTGTATAAATCGACTCCAAATTTTCTGAAACGGATATGGTCCAAAGAAACATGGGGTCTAAAATCAATATTTCGATAAGGCACATTTTTGCCGTTGCAACGTGTATAAACCCTCATTAGCTATAAGGCGATGGGTAGACAAATTATCAATATCGGTGTACTTTTTACGCTTATTCGCTTTTAGACACTTTTACTCGGTGTTTAAATGTCCGCCTCGTGTTGGAGTATAAAAAGTCGAACAAACTTGATGACATTTTTAGTTGTTTTAATTTTGTCCGATTTCATAATAAATTCGATCTGTAAACATATTTGGTAACATAAAAACAGATATAAATAATATTTCGAACTCATGATTAGGACACATCATCCATTTCACACTCTCTTTTCATGTACCATAGTTATTGAATCGTTTCTGTCACAGCGAACTAAATCAAATTGGCTATGACAATTCTACAACATTTAACAAACACTACTCCTTAGCTTAAGTTTTTACTAAATACAAAATCATTTGAATTGGTCTACAATATGCTACTACATTGTTGTCATTCGCATTAGCATATCCCAGAATCTGAAGTGTTACAAAAAAAGAGAAAATAGGAAAAAACAGGCAACGAAATCACGAAATACATCAGTCAATTGTCATCGTGAATGACATACAACTTGTTGCACGCAACAAATATTTCAGCACTAACAATTGTGTCCCTTAGTTTTCTAGTCAAACAGTTCGTCAATTGTCTGAGATCTGTCACGTAATATATTTTATTGTGATATCAGATCATGACGCTGTAATGTGGTCGATCGATAACAATTCTTGTTTTGGGAGAAACTATGCAGCTACTGTTCGGAAATTATATAAATGTAGATGGGTGGATGGCATATAGAGAGTGTACTGGTATATAAACAATGTAAAACTTAACATTGTTTTTGGGCAAAAATGGTCCATGTTTTGATTTAGAACTCACTTTGGATATGTGTTTGTGTTGTAAAAATTTTCGTATCTAAGAGGGTAAAACTTGTCCTGACACAAAATTTGCAATGGCATTACATACTTTTTCAAGCTGCAATCATAAGCGTTGATATTAAGGGAACATTTAGTTCACACAAACCCAGAGACCTATTTTTTAAGAAACGACCACGCCAATACTAATTGCACATCGAAACATAAGTTTTAGACCCAAACATGTTTTGAACCCACTCCGTTTCAGAGAGTATGAAGTCGATTTGGAAATATCCGCCTATCTGACTGGTATTCACCATAACTCTTGTGGGGAGTGGCCGACCTTGTCCAAACTTTGCACATCGTAATACTTTTTCCAAATGAAATTAAATAATTTGTAAGAAGTAGAGTATCTATCCACTTCTCTTGGTATCTCCCTCTCAAAGTAGTCAATTTTAATCAAACGTTGCACAAGGATTTTTTTATTAAATAAAGTCTTTGTAATGTTTGAAGTGAGGTATTATCGGTCCTGACTTTTGGAATATTTTTTCTGGATTTTATTTTATATTCAACTAATATTGTTAATAATGCGGGAAAATCAAATTTATATGCATATTACGAAACATATTCCACTATATTTCTAAATATTCATCAAACCGCAGAACACAATTTGACGAACCGTTCCCAGCACAACAAAAAAATGGATGATTGTGCAATTTTCCTACGCACTTTTTTTGCAGTTTCCCAGACACAGACTTTGTTAATGGAACATGTGCTCGACATGAATTTATCTTTTGGTCTGCGACAAGTACGAACAAAAAAATTCAAAAGAATCAACAACAAATTCTGATACTAGAAACTGAAATCAACATAAAGTATTCTTAATAAGGACAAACACACTCACGCACATCGATAGCCAGACAAACAGAGCGCCGAACGCATGCATCTAGAAAACCCCTTTTATTTTAATGCACATGTCCCTGACTGTTTGTTGTTCAGTCATTCCTTCGTGTTCGATATAAAAAATAATTCTTCATAAAGTGACAAAATGTCTGTTGCATTGCGTTGGAGTCTGTAAAATTTCCACATAACTTAATAAAACTACAAAAAAATCACACACACATGCATACGGCCCCTTGCAATGGAGTATAGAACCAATGTTCGAGACAAGTGATCAAGCAACATGTTATATTCGTACACCCTCTCCTGTTGGAAACACTATGGGCACCCAGAGACATACCTATTGTGTGTGTATGTTAGTCGCTGCTGGCCGTCAACTGGAAAGTTATTGACGTTGTGGCACTGCGTTAGACCATGTTGTTTGCCAATGGATGCAGCAGCAATGATCACATTGAAGGTGGGAAAATTATAAGGACATAAACATATTGCAGACAGGTTGAGTAGTAGGTACCCTACTTTCGATGTTTGGTTATCTGAGTTTGGAAATATGTATTAGATAGAAAATACCTTCGTAATAACTCTAGACCTTGACAACGGAAAAATTCTGAAACGATTTGACCACGTAGGCATAGCACCGGCACCTTAAAGCATTTAGCCACATTTTCCAACCGAATTTCTTGTAATCTGGCTTTCGCAGTTCTTAGTTGCTTAGAAGCGTCTATGGAAACATTTTTTGATATATGTCCATTTTGAGGGTGAATATATCGTACAGATGTGCTGTTTTCGTAATTATTTTACATGCTAGCGAAAATATGCCGAAATTGTATATGAAAGTTTTATGTTGTAACACTCAGCACTGCGGCTAGTGAGAATATATTTAATTAGATACGATCAAAATTACGAGTTTCAAATCCGAACTCTATAGGGCAAATTCGGGACCAATATTGTTTACATCGTGTAGGAATTACGAGCATTTTGTATTAGCATTATAAGGTTAGGTTCGAACCTAAAATTTATGGATTACAATACTTCCTTCACGCTAAATGTTAAAAATACCGAAAATGGGTAGGAATTATTACAAATGGGCCAGGCCCACCGAAGGAGGATGATTATTACAGTGGCTAAATCGTCTTAGAATTCCACACTTTCGAGTGCAGAATATGCCTCCTCTTATAACCAAAAATTTTTTAATATTAAAGTGTTATATGTGGACTAGCCTAAAAGGGAGCGAATATTAGCAATTTTTGGCAGAGAGATTTGTTACCATATACGATTACAAAATATCAAATTTTACGCTGATCAAGAATATATATATATATATATATGGTTGTATATAGCTTTATGGTAAAGTATCGATCAAACAATTTTAGATATATGCCCGTTGGAAGGGTCACATTTCGCAGCCAGTATTTACCTGTTTTTTGTTTGTTTGGTGCATTCAGTTGTGAGTTACATGGTGTTAAAAATAGAAGTGAACAAAGGGAACTGTTTTAAACTTACTTACTTAACTGGCGTGTTACAGAACGGTTGTTCCATGAGCCGAACTTAAAAAAGATTTCCAAGCGCGTCGGTCTTGTGCGCAAGTCCACCAATTTGGAAGACCACGTTCCAAGATGTTGTTTTCTTTTCTGTTTTTCTATTTACTGTTTTAAACTATTTACACAAAAAAAATAATGGATTTCTTTCTACCCAACCTAAATTCGTAATATTCCTTAGCTATGGATCAAAGCTAGTGATGTACAATGAGGGCTCCCCAGTCTCCCCTACTCCGATAAAATAGCTAACTACCAGTGATTATGAAAATAACTTTTTCGAATTATAAGACAGTTTTAGGTGGAACGCTGGAAAAGAACACCAATTCGTACTGATCAACAACTTGTAATAGTAGTAAACAATCCGCATTTAAATGTTAGGAATTGTTAGCCTGGACAAGCTTGGTAGCAGTTCTACATGCCGGAATAACATCAAGAAAGCCCTTTTATTTCTGAAAAAAAACTGAAAACCAGATTGGTTTTCGCAAAAGCTTATATTCATTGGAAATTGACTTAAAGGAAGGCACAGACACGATAAAAAAAACGTGAAAAGTCAACAAAATTAAATACTCAAGCCTCGGTATTGCAAGGGTACTGGGAAGCATGGAGTTGGGTCAATAATGGTATTGGGCTATTTTTATTCCCTTCACCACACTGTGGTACAGGGTGTTATATCTTTGTGCATATGTTTGTAACAGGCAAAAATAATCGAGATAGAACCATGGTTCCTTTTGAGAATATGCATAGAATCACTTTCTGAGTCGATCTATGCATGTCCGTCTATCCGTCCGTACGACTGTCCGTCCATGTATTTTTGTGAACAAAATACAGGCCGCATTTATGATCCGATTTGGATGAAATTTGGCACATGTCACTTATATGGCCCAAGGACGAACCCTATTGAAATTGGAGAAAATCGGTTCAGATTTATATATATAGTTTCGTACGATTTACCAAACTTCCAAAATTGGTCCGATTGAAGCAAAATTTTGCACCGAGTACTGAATTAGGTCCCAACTGATGTATGCGAAATTTTGTTGGAATCGGTTCAGATTTAGATATAACTCCCATATTTAGTTTCGTCCGATTTTAGGTAAATGGTGCACCAAGCTCCCAATTTTTGTCCAATTGAAAAAAAAAATTGCACAGAGTACTGAATTAGGCCCCAACTGATGTATGCGACATTTCGGTTCAGATTTAAATATAGCTCCTATACATAGTTTCGTCCGATTTTAGGTAAATGGTGCACCAAACTCCAAATATTTGTCCGATTGTGACAACATTTTGCACAGCTCACGGAATCAGGTATGTTTTGTTGGAATCGGTTCAGATTTAGATATAGCTCCCATATAGCGAATGCAATTGAGGAAAAAATTATATCTGATAAGGTTTGTAGAAATCGTTTCAGATTTTGATATATGTCTTATATATTTATATATATATTTTTTTTTTTTTGTTCGAATTTATGTAAATGGTCCACCGAACGGCGGAAATTTGGCAGGGGGTATTAAAATGAATATAGAGTGATAACAAAAAACAATTGTTGTATGCTGCTCAATAAGGTCCATGTGATTATATATAGCCCCCATAAATATCCATACTCGATTTCATAAAAGTGGTACACCAAAGAATCCAGGTATGTGCGTTTGACATGCAAATTTTCATTGGAGTCAAAAATCTGTGTTTTATAAAGCCCAACACAATATAAGGCCTTTGCCCCATGGAAAATCTTTGGAGTATCATAGACAGCAAAATCAAAAGTGATTCAGGAGCTAAGAAACATAACCTCATCCCAAAGGTTCAGGATGTGAGGAATAATACATCCAAGGATCAAATTGATCATCTTGTAGATTCAATGTCTCGTGCGCTGCCGTAATCAAAAATAATAAAAATCAAATAAACAATCATCTACTTATTTCTAAAAAAACTTCACTATAACTTAATTTTAAAAAAATAATAAAAATCAAAAATCAATCATCTTCTTATTTCTAAAAAACATTTTTTTCAATTCGCACCATCGGGTGCGTAAGATGTTGTATTGGTGATTGAATATAGTAAATACTATCTCTAGCCACATTGAAATTGTTGATAATCGGTTCAGATTTGAATATTTTGCACAAAGTACCAAATTGCACATATAAAATTCACTTTATTTTAAAAAATCTGCATTTTTTTCAAATTGTTTTGAAAAATCCCATTAACAATTTCTTTCCCCAATAATTATAAAACAGACATATAGACAGACAGACATATATCTATAAAATTCTCAATGGATTTGTAATATACCTAAGAGTATTTTACAAAAAGTCATAAACATTACCTCAATGTTTTTGAGTTACAGTTGACCAAATGTAGCGTGTACAATTACAGAAAAAACAACAGTGTGTCGTTTTTGTGTGGTTCAAGATTTATCACTTTGTGCACATTTATTTCGAATAGGAAATATTCGAACGGTGAAACGAGCGAAGAGAGAATTTTTCATGGGATTCGCGCCTATGGGTGGATTGAACTTGTCGTAATTTCGTTCATGTCATTGCTAATGTGTGTTTGTTTTGCGGTGGTGGTGTTGTTGCTAACACGGCACTATACAGTGTCGCATGAAATCTTTACAAAATCCAGTATCGGCCGAAAGAAGGAGAAAAAACTGAAAAGAATCCAAAAATGAAGAAAAACTATTTTGCGTCATGTTTTAGATTCATTGCTCCTTTAAAGTGCGAATTATTCAATGTTGATGCCGCTAACGTTGTTCCATTTTTTTTCTTTCTGCTGTCGCTTGTCGATTTTTCGCGCCACAACACTTTTTTCTGACTGGCGATAATCATTGTGTTTTCTGATTGTTTCTTGTTTTTCTTTTATTTCTGATCGCAGTTGTGGATATTGTTGTTGGTGTTGATGATGTGGCGGCGGTGGTTCTGCTAGTGATTGCAGTTGGTTGCAATGACTAAATGTGTCCTCATGAAATCTCTGCATTGGTCTTCTTCCTGTCAGAGCCAGTGCCTTGCTTGCCTGTCTGCTAGCCAATCTTCCTACAATCCGATCCGATATGTCTGAGTGCCTTGATGATCATGTTGCCGCATATACATATGCGGGAGTTGTTGCGGAGTTGATGAATTCTTTTACTTCTGGTGATGGTGTTGTTGCAATTATGCTGCGCAATGTCGATGGCGGTGGCTGATACAGATGCTGTCGCTTTTCCCGCCGCATTACATTACATTCCAATTTTATTTTGATGAGAATTTAATTCAGCCAAATCGTTCTGGCGAACTCCAAGTATTCTTCACAAAAAATAAAAAAAACCAGCATCACCACAACGAAACGAAAATATTTTAATGGTAAATTATTCTTCATGTCTAATGCAAAAATAATTGCAATTTCTAATGAAAAAATGAATGCATTCCATCCATCAGTGCTCGCCTCCAGAAAAAAACACACGAAAAAGAATAAAGATGTTTGACCAGACTATAGGGATATGCAATATATGCGGAAGAATGTCTTTTAATGACATTTTAAAATATTCGTCTAAAACATTAATGTCAATCAAACCTTCTATATATATATATATATATATATCTGTAAAATAATTGCAGATCGATTGTTTCTTGAAAAAAAACTGCGGAAATGTAAAAAATCGAAATAGGGAATCGAACTGGGACTTCTAGTATAGTATATTATGTACCACTTTGGGTAAATTATATTCATACCAAACATATCAAAGGTTACTCCCTAATGATTCTAATTGTATTTATATATATTTAGTAAACCATTGACATGAAATCGGAAGAAATGAAATATGTGATATATATCTATGGGATGAGATAAAAAACTGCTAGAAAGTCAAACGCCATAATTTTTACATGTTTATACCCTCCACCATAGTATGAAGGGTATATTAATTTTGTCACTCCGTTTGAAACTCATCGAAATATTAATTTCCGACACTATAAAGTATATATATATTCTTGATCAGGTAAAATTCTAAGACGATCTACCCATGTCCGTCCGCCCGTCCGTCTGTTGTAATCACGCTATCTTCTGAAGGAATTGAGATAGAGTGCTGACAATTTGCACAGCTTTGTCTTTTGTCTGCAGGCAGGTCAAGATCGAAGATGGGATATATCGGTCCACGTTTAGGCATAGCTTCCATATAAGGGTACCCCCAAATTTTCGGTATTTTGGGGTTCTTGAGCGCGTATATCAACCGAATTTGCTGCAATTCGGTATTTTGTAGTCATTTATTGTAACAACTCTCCCTACCAAAAATGATTAATATTCGCCCCATTTTTGGGGTAGTCCCCATATAACCGCCTTTTTATATTAAAATAGTTATCTGATTTGTTCTGCGTTTTGATTTTGGTTCTAAGATTCTGTTGTAATCATTTCACCTGCGGGGGATAGCCGCATTTAGACCTAGTCCCTGTGTGGAGGTTCCACATGGAGTTGACCGATATTCCCCATCTTCGAATTTTGGAAGAAAAAATAAGATGTGCAAAGTTTTGATTAAATCTAAATTCTCTGAAACGAATTTGGTCCAAAGAACCAATATTTCGAAGAGGCACATTTTCACCGTGTTAAAGTGTATATAGAAATGTCGGTATAGGTCAAAACAGCAAAACATATCGGAAGTAGCATAAAATTTTAGAATAAGTTTAGATTTGTTCGAGTTGGTCACATTTGGCACGAATAATGGCCTTCAAACGGCCAATGAAAAAGTCACACGCTACCCAAATGTTGTTCTGCGCTATTTTGGTCCATTCCCGGCGAAGCGCTTGCTTTAGGTGATCGACGCTTTGGTATTTTTTAGTGCCAACCTTGCTTTTCAAAATACTCCATACATAACAGTCCAACGGATTGGTATCCGGAGACTTTGGTGGCCATTGTACGCTGGAAATGAAGCGAGGAACCTCATTTTGTAACCATTCTTGGGTGGCGCGAGCTGAGTGCGATGGTGCTGAGTCCTGTTGGAATGTCCAAGGTCTGGGGCCAAAATGTTTGCGTGCCCAAGGCTTTAATACACCCTTCAGAATATTTTCGCTATAATATTCGGCATATATTCTGTTGCGGAGCGGAGAGCGACCATTAGCTGTTATGGCGGCCCACACCATCACCATGGCCGGCGCTTGAGTTCTGATGGCCAACCGAAGGTGCACATTTTCAGCTGACCTCTTTGGCAAGTAAACACGATAATTTTTGGACAACGAATGTTTTCTCATCGGACAAAACCAAATTCGGCAGTTCACCACTTTCGGCCAAGCGAAGCAACTCTTTAGCTCTTTTGAGTCTATTTTCTTTCTGTTGCGATGTAATTTTTTGTACTTTTAGAATTTCAATGGCTTTACCCCGAGCTTATTTTTCAATATTTGCCGAATGGAATATTGCGATATGTTCAGCTCACGAGACGCGGGTTTCGATCAAGTCGCTTCTTACTTTTCGAACCATTTCTGCTGATGTTGCTGTGTTCTTCCGTACACTTCCTTGATCTCGGCGAACATTTTTGTTGAATATTCTGACCTGCTTTAAATGAATTTTCAATCATTTCATGGAAATGGTTAACGTATTAGACAAAAATATTCCTTTAAATTTATATCAGTAATACTGCCAAAGACACCATGTACCTAAAATGCAAGTATTTCGAGAAACCCTAATCCGAATATTTTGAAATGTCTCGGAAATGGGAAATATTGCACACATTTTTAGATTACCTCCCGACGTAAGCTTTCAAAATGCCAATACACGTGTCTTCTATTTTTAGTTCCTCAATCATAATTTTTTGGAATTTGTGTTATCAATAAAGCTGAAATTTGTTTCACAGTGTTATTAGAACAAATGCCCTTTACTGTGCAAATATTAACTAAAGGGTCCCAAATAAAAGTTGAAAGGTTGTCTTTCCATTTAGTCACTGTGGAGACAAGCAGTCTGGTGTATTTACGTCCATCCACAATGACATTCGATATTCGGCATTTCGCCGGTATCGAATCAAATTGGCAGTAATTTGTTATTTAGTTGTTAGTACATTTGCAGTCCCATTATAGAGGGGTGAACTAACACCTCTTTCCAGGCGAGCCCTCACATTTGTCTATAATATTTTTTGTTTGGAATGACATCATCATAATTTCAAACAAACATTTGACGTTGACATCATTAGACGTTGCACGTTTTATATATAAAATAAATATGTTTAAGATATTTGTGATTCAATTAAATAATAAAACAATAAAAATGTTATTAACATAATTCCGCTAATAATTTGTTGCCCCTGTGGAGTAAAAATTTCCTTAATGGTCATCTCCTTGTTTTCGTAAGTGTTCCAAATGAAAGTTTCTAAATTTAGGGTGTGTTTCATATTTCGCCCTATTTTGGTGTCAAGCTGTCTGGCACATTCGTTCATCCACCATGACATGTTAAGCCGGACAATCAAAAATTCAATATTTAATAAAGTTATTCGATGGACTATTTAAAATTCACAACCAATTCGGGTATTCACCATCAAATTTACAACAGACACCACGGTCACCTGCGAATCGATGACAGCGTAGTGTAATCAAAACATTAATACACAACATCGTCATCATCAAATATATTAATTTCATGCAAATGAACTAGAAATTTACCAGTTGATGGGGTGGATGATGTCTATCGTAAACAAAAACACCATCAAAGTGATGAACACCACCCGTCCGAAATCACCACAAACGACCGCAGTGGTCGTAACAATCAACTCATCAATGCGAAATGGACATCAACTCCATTAGGTATTCTTTTGTTTTGTTTATTTTAGTCGGTGTTTTTATTTTTGATTTCCCAAAAATAAATTCTCAATAAACAAACAACAACACCAAACAAATCAAAAACCACAAATTTTGGGTGTGCCAAAAAAGTATTGGCGATTGTAAACCAGCAGACCAATTTACCACCTCTATAATGGATCGCCTATTAAAATTATTAACGCTTTGTTAAACCTCTCTTGTGGAATAATTTTTAAACGATTTTGCCATAGTCATTGCCATTAAAAGAAAAATCAACAATTGATAAACGGTGATGGCTTATTGGGGCAAAATTTTAGTTATACAATGAACACAAAATAATTTGAAATATTTTCAGGATTATTAGGTTTTTTTTAATATGACATATTTACAGATTTTTGGGACAAACAAGTATTAAAAGCGCCTCCATAAAAACATAGTGCACACAAAGTATCAGTATAAAATTAGTGAACATTATACTATGTTCGAAAGTAGTAGAAGACTTGCAATATAATATTCGTCCACTTTTGGGGTAGCCTCCATATTACCCCCTTTCAATGCTTCACTATGGCATTGAAAAGGGGGTAATATGGAGGCTACCCCAAAAGTGGACGAATAATGATAATTCTTGGGAGGCAAAATATCGAAAAAGGGGTTTCGTTATATGGGGGCTATGTCAAAACGGCGACCGATATCGGCCATCTTCGAACTTGACCTATCTTTGCAGACAGCTCTATGTTTTGAGACACCGACAAACGCTATGTATGCAAGCAAAGAAGAGAGGAAAAACGTATTTTCAGAAACAAGAAGAAAGAGCAAGAGAAAACGTGATGTACAGGAGTCAGAATGAAGTCCGGAAATTATCCCAACGTGTAAAACACCAAACAGAAGACTTGGATGCGGGCACATCCTCCTGTAGAGATGAAGATGGAAACCTGGTGTCAGATACAGTTGAGGATTTGGAAGGAACATTTTGGTATCAAATTATTCTGGTATTAAATAGTGGCGGTGAAAAAGATACCCCAGAACCAATAGGAGATTACGGTATAAATTTTATACCACCTAGTCAAGATGAGGTTATGTTAGCAATAAATCGACTGAAGAACAATAAATCAGTAGGTACCGATAGATTGACATCCGAACTATTCAATACCGGTGATCAGATGCTGGTCAGGAGCATGCACCAGCTGATTAGTAGGGGAGAGGGGGGCACCTTTGAACACTTTTTGCTTTCAAGCCTTATAACATTTTTTATTTTATAATTTTTGGTTTCTTATAAATTTTAACTAATAGGTACATATGTAACCTTTAAAATGAATATACATATGACATACTATAAGCTTGATAAATATATTTTATTACTGTTTTAATGGACGAACTCAAAGTGTTCAAAACTGCCCCCCCAGGGGGGCAGCTTTGAACAGGAGTTGGCATTTTTGAACGACATGGTTTTTTACAGTGTTTATGTTCAAATATGTATGTATTTTATTCATACATATCAGAAATGCATTAATTCATTAAAAAATATATAAAAAATTTTCAAAATTTAAAAAATTTAGATCAAAAGTTATTAAAATATAAAATGACTTAAAAACAAAAATTAATATGGTGAAAAATACTGTTAATTTCGTAATCATATTAGCCCATTTGAAATTTTGAGAAATCGAAGCCAAAAATTAAAAACTCCTTTTTTTACTCGGGTTTAATGGGCATGTTCAAAGGTGCCCCACCCATGGCATTTTACGGAAATTTAAAATAACTATTTTTGTAATAAATATATATGAAAGAAATTACATTAGATATGTTTGAAATGATTGTTGGAATGCAAAAAATTTGTTTGACGAAAGAAAACTATCACAGAATTCTTCCTGCGCCCTAACAACCAAATGAATAAAAGTTTACAATTACACTGAGAAAACATGGTCACCCATGCACAATTTTTCGACAACTGAAAAAGCAAGCAAAAGTGGTTTACGCATATAGAGAACAAGATTGCCATATACAAAAATGTGGTTGCGGGTCGGAAAAATATTAAACCAAGATTTTATGAGCGCTGTTCAAAGCTGCCCCACGTTCAAAGGTGCCCCCCTCTCCCCTACAATTTGGCTGGAGGAATGCATACCCAATGATGGAACCTCAGCATCCCGTGTTCCGTGCATCTAAAAGGAAACAAGATATGTGCCAACTATAGTGGAATAAATCTCCTCCCCGTCGCATATAAAGTACTTTCCAGCGTGCAATGGTCAATGACATTATAGGACCAGACTTCGCAAATCCACCGTTGACCAGATTTTAACTCTACGCCAAATCCTGGAAAAGAAAGAAAAACACATCGACACTTTCCACCTATTCGTCGACTATAAAGCCGCATTAGGCAGCCCTATCCGTTTAGAGTTGCTTAAAACATGGCGGCGTTTAGCATTCCAGCAATATTAATATGGCTATGCAGGATAACTTTAAGTGGCTCAAGGTCAGCAGTCGGAAAGTCGGAAGTCTAAGCCCTTCAATACCGAACCAGGATTCAGATAAGGTGAGATCTCCTCAACATCATGATGGATATGGTCATACGAGATGCAAATGTGATCAGAAATGACACTCTGTACACCAAACAGTATATGTTACTCTCCTATGTCGACGACATCGACATAATGGGTCGAACATTGCGAGCAGTAACAACCAACTTTGAACAAATTGAGAAGGAGTCCGCCAAAGTGGGACTGGCAGTAAATGGCTAGAAAACACAGCTGATGGTAACGCGCAGGACGTCCTGTAGACTCGGACCAATATATACCTTGGTACCGCCACATAGTGTCACGACCGCGACCAAAAATGGTCAAAACCAAGTACCACGGAGGACAAATTTTTTGATGGGGATTGATAGAAAATACTCCAATTAGAATAAATATGAAATATTACATCGATATGTCGAGTAGTTTTGTCTCTACAAAGGTTCAAATCTGATAATTATTTATAAACTGATTTTTTACATTTTTTCGAAAAATGGGATGCTCAAATATTTGAATATTCAAATTAACGGTTATTATAAAAGTGTTTATTTTGGTTGCTGTGGATGTAAAAACTAGGATTCGCTTTAGTTTGTATGTATATAGATATCATATGGTGTATACAGTCGTCCACACTTGTAGTACTTAGTTCATCAAATTTGTAAAACAAATTTTGAAATTGGTGAAGCAGAAAAGAAAGTTTAAAAAAGGTTAGCTCTAATTTTTTTATTTGAGTGGTGAAAAGTGTGTTATTTAAGGAATAAAAAAAATAGCTGCGGAGTCCTGCGGTCCTAAGAGTTATTTAACTTTTTTGGTGACCACCTTATGAAAAAATATGGCATATTCACGAAATGGTTAGAAGCGAATGGTCAAATATGTTATGTATACAATTAAATAAGTTATTGAGGGTCAAATAGGAAGGAGAAAATGGATTCAGAACATAGTAATAATACAACATTTTACATAAAATTAAGTGGTAAAAACGTTATTCGAAGCGGAGATATGGGAGAATTGGTTTTAAAGTATAGCTTTTAAATAAATTTTCAGTCAGTTTGAAGATTATACTTATTTATCAGACATAATCTTATAATCTTAATTTAGAGGTCGCACATGAATTACCTTTGTGGAAGGTTCATACAGAAAAATATTAGTTCATGGCATGGGATACGCAAAGTGCAGTACAATACCTTTTGAGCGACTTTCACAAGATGCTAACAAGTCATGCCAACAAATAATTAGTAGCAGCCCGAACTTTTGTTAAAGTCGAGTTAAATAAGGATTTTATTTAGTATTTTATATAACAATCCGACCTTGTAATATCCTCAAACAGCCATAAAGGCCCGAGATTATAATGTGAATAATACTAAATCGTACATTTGGGAAGACAATATTATATATATATATATATATATATATGATGTCTGTTTTGAAAATGTTGTGAATGATAAAAAAGTAATTTATTAGTTTATTTTTTATATTATAATAAAAATAACAAAACTAAAACTACTATACTTAATTTAGCTGCATATAACGATTTTATAGTACAGAAAGTTAAATTTTTAGGGACTTTTGGTATGGTAGGTACCTGAAATATGGGCCAACAACTAAATTACAACACGTATTACTGTCTTCGCCCAAATTTGATGTAATTTGGACGAAGACATGAAAATTTTCATGGAATTTGGATGAATATAAAAAAATTGTAGGTCCAAAAATCTGATTTTTCAAGACCCTTTGTTTGGGAGGTATATCAAATCTTGGTCCGGTCTACCCAGTTTTTGGTCAGTTGCTTTATAGGCCTAATTAAATGTAAATTGCAAATTTTCATTGAATTTGTTTGAATATTAAAGATTTTATAGGCCAAAAAGGGTGACATTCTCAAGACCCATTATATGGGAGGTATACCAAATCATGGTCCGACCTATCCGAATTTTTGTCATTTGCTCTTTAGGCCAATAATAAGCACATGTACCAAATTTCATTATCTTACGATAACTGCTTCTATTTTTGGCCGCTGTTTATATGAACTCGCGACATAGTGCGCCATAAATAAAACTAATGACATGAGTTTTGAAATTCGGAGAAGGATAGTGTTGGCCAACAGACGCTACTATAGTCTAAGTAAGCAGTTCAGAAACAAGGACACTGTCCGCCAGACCAAACTCACACTATACCAGACGCTGATGCTACCCGTGATGTTATATGGATCTGAAGCAAGGGTACTTGCGCAAACAGATGAGGCAGCTCTGGGAGTTTTTGAGAGAAAAAGACATATAAAAGCTCGAAAGGCATAAAAAAGCAAACCAGCTGATGATTCACGCAGAAGGAGAAGGGCATGAATTAGATTCCAAATTGGAATAACTGCGCAAAAGACCGATGCGCCTTGAAATCTTTTTTATGCTCGGCTTATGGAACAAATGTTCTGTCACAAGTCTGCCAAGTCAAGTGGAAAATAATTGGATAGTATTCTGATCATTATAGTGGCCTGTAGAAAGTAAGACAAAAATAATGTTGTTGATCCATATGATCCCCTAGATATTCATTCTGGAATACTAATTGAGGTTACAGTGATCCTCTCAGAATTATGCTCCGAATGGTTCCCCTAAGCATAAGCATGTTTTCATATTTTAGATCTACAAACACACAATTAAAGCGATCATAGAACATTGTTAAATTTCTAGTATCTCAATTCAACAAAGTTGTTCTAAACATAGCTGTTAGTAACCATTAAATATCGAACATACAATTGAACGTATTAACAACAAACAGCTAACATAACACAACACAACGGGCGTTGTACATTTGTAAAAAATGGAACGAGTTGGGAATATAACATGCTCTTTACCGGAAGTGCGTTTATAATAAACAATTTTACACATTTAGTTTTTGTTTTTTTTTTTTTTTTCTTTGCAATTGTCCGTTAAAACTGGAACACTATCGTAAGCAAAAACAACAACAACTACTAGACCAATGAACCATAGTGCCGGCATGGACATCACCTGCATCACCATGATCGTCACATCACCATGGCCATCACTTGTTTTGTGTAAAAGAAAGGCAACATTTTAAGACTGACAAACCTATCGAGGAAGACGACAAAGAAACAAAAAAACTTAACGACAAACCACAGAAAGATGCAAAAAAGCAGAAAAATTATATACAATTGACACGCAATGCAACGCTTGCAACAATTGCTGTGAGGCCTGAAACGCAATCATGCCACAACACCAACTCCACCACCACCACCAGCGACAACAACAGCTCACAACAACACCAATGCCGAAAACAACTTTTGTAAATTATACACCAAATTGGTCGGTTTGATTTCTAAGTTGTCCTCTACGCAGGCAACATCCAGCCAAACGTAAGCGGCATAAAAGCTTAAGCATGTGATGTTTGCAATTGTTGGCGTTTTTTCTGTAACTGTAACTGGTGGTGATGGTGGTAATGGTATTTTTGTTGTTTTTTTTTTATTTTTTGTATAATATTATTGGTCACCTTAATTGTTGGCGTGGCCATTGATGTAGCCAGTTTGGCAGGCAAGTTCTTTTATCCTGGCCAAAAACGAAGAATATTGTCTTCTTGATGCTGCCATTTTTGCAGCATTTCTTGAATATAAAATATAATTGTGAACATTTTTAAATATTATTTGCATGCTATATCCACGGTTGTGATGCGTTTTGTATTAATTGCAATTGGAACAGTAAGAGTAAACATATTTTTAGTATTTTTGACATATTTCGGGATTTCTATTAGCACAAAATCGCAATATCGAAACTGTCAATATTCGTTAGAGTTTTTAAAATCATGATATAGATCTTGTAAACCTGTAAATGTATGATGACTTGGGCTGATACATTTTCAAGAAACAGGCGGGTCTTTCACTTATCTAAAATAAGAGACTAGAACAATTGCATTTTTTACTAGGGTTATAATGGGAGGTCCGTTATCTATAAATATTATATTATGAATTCCTTTCCAACGTTTTTATTGAAATTTTATGTATTTAGTGACAAAACTAAGTTTGAATAAATGTATATTTACTGTAAAAGTTCAAAATCACCACGTTTCAGTCATTTCAAGTGTTTCTAGAAAAATAAAACGGCATATTTCCTGATATTAAAAACTACAGGAATCCAAAAAATAGCAAAAAATGTCAGGACATATTGCAGACAAGATATGTAAAAATTAAAAAAATAAATATTTCGTTGTCCTTGTCATTTTATATTCAACTACATCTCTCCATTTGAGAAATATTAAAAACGAGTTGAAAGAATGTTATGTTCGGTCGGGCCGAACTATTTATACCCTCCACAATGATGATTTCATTCAAAATATGTAAAATTAATGTGGTCTTCTAGGAGAAAACTCATGTTAAGATAGGACCTTGAATATACCGAAAAATACGTGGGAAAAGGCTGATTACCTAATCATACCTAGTAAGAAATGTGGGGCCACCTTTATATGGGGGGCAACACTCAAACCTTTGGTCTGTTCCAGTACTTTTTTAATAGTAAATCTAGTAAAAGGGAAACATTTCAAAATTGCTCTCAGATTACAAAATAATTTGAAAAGTTCGGGAACGCAAGTTTTCAAAGAGAACGCCATTTTGTTTTGTGCTCTCTTAAATTTGAGTCAATGTTTTGCCAGTTTTGTGGGTTGAGGAACAATTTTCGAGTAAAAAGTTGCAAAACATGTAAAATGAGTAGATTCTTTTAGGTTCTGGAACGGAACTCTTTTTAAATATTAATAATTTTTAGTACTAGGATGTGTTATACATTTAGAAACCAACTTAAATGAAAATAATAATAAATAACCAGTGAGCGGAGCAGTATAGTCGGACGGGGCCGACCATATGATACCCTACACAACATCCATGAACATCTAACTTTCTGTGGTACAACATTCTGAGCTTGGGCAATATTTCGCGATGTTTGCACCCTCTTGACCCACTAGAGGTCAACAAATATTACTAATATTCAGTACAGTCCTTCTAATTACTTGACAAGATTCCCTTCAATTCTGAATGATTCTATGCATATTCTCAAAAGGAACCATTTCGTTTCCTTCTGCCCGTACAAACATATGCACAAATACATAATATTCTGTACCAATGTGGTGAAGGGCATAATGAGAGTATAATTAGCCCATAACATCTGAATTAATTTACGGTTTATAAAATTATTTAATTTAGTTACATACCCTTACCGTATTCCAAAAATATAAACTTCGTTATGACTAACTTTCTCTATAGTTAATACATTTTCTGGTCACGAAGTATTTTTCATACAAATCTTTACTCTTATTGCGAAATAGGGATATGTTCAATTTTGTGTAAATCGAAAGGGATTTGGCGGATCATTGGGACAAATAAATGAGTTGTACCAATTTTCATCCAAATCGGATCATAAATTATATAGCGCATGCGATTGTGTCCTACGACGCCATTTTTATAGCAAATGTGAAAATACTCATTCATATCATTTTTATTACATTTCCATATAATTTAGTAACTGCCTTTAACATTTATGTAATTGCCATTTAAAACGTTTTCAGCATTCGAACAGTCAAATGTAAAGTGTAATTGACGCATGCGACTTGTTTCCAATATGTTTCCTGTTTTCCGGAGTGGACATGAATGCGAACGTGCGTTGCCAACTAACAAAATACACCATGGACATGGTGTTCTTTAGCGCTTTTGATTTTGTCGTGTTGTTGTCGTCATCGTCGTTGATGACTAAATTTCGAATGTTTGTTGAAATTGAATTTGGATGTACGATTTGATTTTTAGCATGCTCATTTAAATGGACTTTTATCGTTAGACACAAGTTTAAGGTTTAAACACTTTAAATCACTTCGATTGGGGGGTTTACGAAAAAAATCTTTATATCGAATTGGTGGAACATGAATTAGTGACGTGATTCTTGTAAAGCGTATTTAAAGGGGTAAGGAAATTCACAATGTTATATTTGAATTCAATAAGAGAGACATGGTCTTAGGATGTACATTATGGATCTTAGCAATTATCATCGTTATGGAATAAGCATCACTTTTTATTAAACTGTAACTTAACCTACGGTCAATAACCAAAAAATTATGCGTAGATCAATAACCGTGGTACATTTGTACCCATCCAAAGATAGCTCTGTAATTCATTAAAAAATTGTACTATCGTGAGATTCTTTGTTTTAAATTAGTCTATAGTTATCTGATCTAGATGTAGGAACTCGAAATTATATACACATTAAAATAATATATATTTAAATCCATTCTTAAATAATAATCTATCTAAAACAATCATAGTAAATTCGTTATAGCTTTCGAATGGGTTAAGCTTTTATAGTTATTTCTTTATTGGAACCTTATTTAGGTGTTCCCCAACGCCTCTGCAAATTTTTTTGGCCTTAGACAACATGGGGCCAACAGGGCGACTCGTGGAAGTCACATTTTATTAGTTTAGAGATTGTTACCAATGTACGCCAATTTAGGATTGTAATAAATTAGACCAATTCGTTTATAGAAAAAAATTACGGACAATAATCATTGATTGTGTCGCTGTATACCAAGGGAAAACCAAGGTAGTTTCTGCCTTCCATGAGTCGCCCTGATGGCCCCATGTTGTGGCCACAAAAATTTGCAGAGGCGTTGGGCAACACCTAAATAAGATCCCAATAAAATAATAATAAAATAATTATAGAAGCTTGACCCATTCGAAAGCTATAATGAGATTACTATGATTGTTTTAGATAGATTATCATTTAAGTATGGATTAAAACATATATTATTTTAATGTATATATAATTTTGAGTTCCTACATGTATATCAGATCCATATAGACTAATTTAAAAAAAAAAAACCAGTAAGGAAAGTAGAAAAGTCGGACTGGGCCGACCATATGATACCCTTCACCACTTTGGGGATATTCATGTAGAATATGTATCTTTACCGATGTCGTCTTTTCGACGGAACATTGACATCACTGTTTAAAATTTAATATCAATCAAGCACCCATTGATTATTTGGTTTACAATCAACTATATGCTATATCTAAATCTGAACCGATTTCAAGGAAACTTGGCGAGATTAATTTCTAATAATTTCAGTACGTTTTGCCAATCGGCCTAGCTATGGGTATTTAGTACACCATTTACTTAAAATCGGGCGAAAGTACATATAGGAACTATATGTTAATCTGAACCAATTTCATGAAAACTTGAAACACGAAAGGTTATAGTAACTTTGCCCAAAATTGTGTGCGGGTCGGCCAATCTTTGGTTCTTTAGTGTACATTAAATCGGACGAAAATATATATTGGAGCTATATCTAAATCTGAACCGATTTTCACGAAACTTAGTACACATCATTCTAGACCCAATTCAGTATCCTATGCCAAATTTCGAAAGATATATAGGGGTTTGGTGCCCCATTTAACTTAAATCGGACGAAAATATATATGGGATCTATATCTAAATCTGGACCGATTTTAACGAAACTTAGCACACATCATTCTAGACTTATTTTAGTACGCTGTGCCAAATTTCATGCAAATCGAAAGGTATATAGGGACTTTGGTGTACCATTTACATAAAATCGGACAAAACTATATATAGTAGCTATATCTAAATTTGAACCGATTTTCACGAGACTTAGCACACATCACTCTGGACCTAATTCAATACTCTATGCCAAATTTCGTGCAAATCGAATGGTATATAAGGACTTTGGTGCACCATTTACCTTAAATCGGACGAAATTATATATGGGAGCTATATCTAAATCGGAACCGATTTTCTAAGTACTTGGCACACATCATTCTGCACCTTATTCAGTATTCTATGCCAAATTTCATGCAAATCGAATGATATATGGGGACTTTGGTGCACCATTTACCTTAAATCGGACGTAGCTATATATAGGAGGTATATTTAAATCTAAACCGCTTTTCTCGAAACTTGGCACACATAATTCTGGACCTAATTCAGTACTCTGTGCAAAATTTCGTGCAAATCGAATGATATAGAGGGACTTTGGTGCCCCATTTACATGAAATCGGACGAAAATATATATGGGAGCTATATCTAAATCTGAACCGATTTTTCCAATTTCAATAGGGTTCGTCCTGGGGCCAAGTGAGTGACTGGTGCCTAATTTCATCCAAATCGGATCATAAATGCGACCTGTACTTTGTTTACAATTTAACATCTACAGACGGACGGACGGACATGCATAAATCGACTCAAAAAGTGATTCTATGCATATTCTCAAAAAAAAAACCATGTGTCTATCTCGTTTCCTTTTGCCTGTTACAAACATATGCACAAAGACATAATACCCTGTACCACAGTGTGGTGAAGGGTATAAAAACGGATGATAGTCCAATATTTTAATGCATTACAACGCTATTTCTGGATGGGTACAAATGTACCACGGTTATTGATCTACGTAGGTAATAACTTAAAAAAATGTAAAAATTATATATATATGGAAAATATTTATATTTTTTTCTTCAATTATGTGTGAAAATACCTCAAGAATGATTCCTCAAAAGTTGATGCAAATATCTCCATTATTAAAAATAGCATTTTTTTCAAAAAAAAAAGAAAAAGGTACAAATGTACCCGGTTATTTACCGTAGGGTTAAATAGAAAATCTAATATCTGAATATTTTGGAAAATTCTAATTCTTGATCTATTTGTACTGACTAAAAAGATGTAGTACTTTGTCACAACCCCTAGGTAATTACTTCTCAGGGTTATTAGAGGGGTGAACAATATATTTGCCGAAAAATTTCAATCAACAAAGGTGCCGTTGTTCTGGCCCGGTTGTAGCCTAATTTACCACTTTTTGTAACTATTACAAATATTGGACCATATTTTTATTTTAATATACATTTTTTGTTACAATCTGCATTTGAATCGCCAAATACTTTAAATTAAAGCAGCTTCCATGAAATATCAACTATATTACCTATAGAGTTTGTTTACGCGACATTACTCTCCCCTGTCCCCATCGGATATAATTGATTAATTAAAAATGTTGATGTTTATTTTATATTTTGACTTGAAATCAAACTAATTTTGATTATATTTTATGACCTTAACAAACAATGACTATGTCTGGCTATCATGTGGTGCAGTGCTTGATTTTATTGGGCTAATCATTAATGATGACTGCCGAATTTTATGTGACAGTTTTCTAGACTCTTGTAGGCACCTGTTATTTGTTGACTTTGAATAATTTTTATCGGTTGGGGGTTTTTTCTAACAAATAAAATGCATACATTTTTTAATTAGGCACAGACGACAGACAGTTCAAAGAGTTCCATATTTTAGAATACAAATGAATGGACAAATGTTGTTCGGGTTATCAATGTCGAGTGAAATTTAATATCATTGGTATCATCATTAGCGCCATCACCGTCAGACGAGTAATCAAAATGAAATCATGAGAAAAATAAAAAGATTTTTATGATCATAAATAACAATAAACAAAAAAAAAAAAAAAACAAAAAGAAACACGACAGCGGTGACATGGCTTAAAATTCATAAAATATATACATTGATTGAAAAACATTTGTTGGAGGGTATCGGAAGAAGTTGCCATATATACCACATCTTCGAATTTATGTTGAGTTTAGTAAAAATGTTGTGATGTGCAATCAATGCATCGAATCGGATAATCCATCCTCTTCATTGAAAAATACCAGGAGAAGTAGGGCCGTCATATTGGATTTGTTTTTTAAATCTGACCCTTTGTGGGCTAGGTTTGGCAAAAATATTTCGACGTGCACGGTTTGGATCAATTTTTTATCTGACTTTTTGTGGACTTGGCCTAGGTTTGAAAAATATTTCGACGTGCATGGTTTGGATTAAATCCAATAATTCACTAGCATGATATTGGATTTAAACATTTTAAAAATTTTTATCTTTTGTGGGGAATGTACTGTCATTAGACTTTATGTAAATTCGGTAAAAATATTACAATGTGTCAAATTTGGTTAATTCTTATTGTTTTTATCTGGCTTGAGACAGAACATTTCCTCCATAAGCCGAGCTTAAAACCAGTAAGGAAAGTTCAAAAGTCGGACGGGGTCGATACCCTTCACCACTTTTGGTACATACATGAGATGTTAATATCTACAATATCCTGTAGATAGAACAGACATAGTATATTTTTCGAACCATTGAGATGGAATCGGGCGAAATTTTGCTCAATCGGACAAATATTGGGAGTTTGGTGTATCATTCACAAACCAGTAAGGAAAGTAGTAAAGTCGGACGGGGCCGACTATATAATACCCTTCACCACTAAGGGTATATTAAACAGGACTATTAACATGAAATTGGATGAAATAAAATATGTGATATTTATCAAAATGTGAATCTACCTAGATCTATCCATAATGTATGTAAATCGACTTCAAACAATTATAAATAGGTCATCCGTTGGGTTATGTCTGTACTTCTAGAAAACGCAACTACGTAATCCTATTCTCAATTTTGTACGTTGTACAAAATTTGATGTCAATCTGACTAACATGAGGAGTTTGATGCCCAATTTACTTGAAATCGGGCGAAAATATATATGGAAGCTCTATCCAAATATTAAGCGAATTCAAACAAACTTGTCAGGTTAGGTTATACTAATTTCAGAACGTTTTGTTCCTATTGGTTCCATGGTGCGTCATTTACTTAAAATTAATCTATAATAAATGGGAGCTATATCTAAATCTGGACCGATTTTCACGAAACAAGGCCGACATCACTCTAGGCTCAATTCAGTACGTTATGCCAAATTTCGTGCAAATCGAAATATATATAGCGACTTTGGTGCACCATTTACATGAAATCGGACGAAACTATATATGGGAGCTATATCTAAATCTAGACCGATTTTCATGAAACTAGGCAGACATCATTCTTGTCTGAATTCAGTACGTTATGCCAAATTTCGTGCAAATCGAAGGATATATAGCGAATTTGGTACACCGTTTACATGAAATCGGACGAAACTATATATGGGAGCTATGTCTAAATCTAGACCGATTTTCATGAAACTAGGCAGACATCATTCTAGGCTCAATTCAGTACGTTATGCCAAATTCCGTGCAAATCGAAAGATATAGGGGGACTTTGGGGCTCCATTTACATGAAATCGGACGAAACTATGTATGGAAGTTATATCTAAACCTGGACCGATTTTCACGAAACTTAGCAGACATCATTCTAAGCTCAATTCAGTACGTTACGC